>NC_051158.1:188852679-188947798 GCF_013339745.2 Dermacentor silvarum
CATACACCTGAACGAGGGACGAGAAGGCGCCAAACTGCGACTGTTTTGGTTACGTACCTGAGCGTCTGGCAAGTAATGATCGGGCCGTCATTTTCGGTTCGTGATAAGCTCAAACTAGTACACTCTAGCTGAAACCGCGCCAACACGCGAAGTTCCCGATCGTGCCTTAGAGCAGACGCCCGGCTGCGCAGCGGCGGCGGGAACTAGTGGGCAAGGAGCACGGACTTGCATTAAGTGGAAAGAGTCGGAAATACGTCATTTTTCCGGAAGTCGTAGCAAGCGCGCGCTCTCGCGCACCGTCTCCAGGATGGAGCGCGTAGAGCGTGCTCCGTAATAACGCACCGGAAGTCGCTTTTTAGCCGTTAAGTTTAAAAGAGCGCGCACTGCTGGCTAGAGCGCGCTCGAGCGCCTTAACTTAACGCGCCCAATAGTCGCTACACCTCTTAGCAAGAAGGCTGGGCCATTGCGAAAACCAGTGGATTAGGCGACAGTGTCGCGGCGCAGCCACCAAGCCCACAGAGCGGCCGGAGTGATAGGCTGTCTTTTATAGTAGACGAGCTGGAGAGCGTCGATGTCGATGCAGGAACCCACAATGAATCGAACACCCATCGCTGTGTTGGCAGCACACAGGTATCCGGAAAGGCGAAGTCATGTGCGACGCCCCGCTGATCCGAAAATCGGTGGCAAAAGGGCGCATGCTCAGAGGGAGGCCTGCAACAAGCAGCCGCCAGTTCGGGCACGTGTGAAAGGGCCGCGGTGATCATCTGCATGGCGAAAACCAGTGCATTAGGTGACAGTGAAGTGGCACAGCCACCAAGACCACAGAGCCATCCTAAACCACTGGGCTCTTCTGGAGTTCCCACTAATGGTTCAAGGCAATAAGTGGAGGAATAGACAAATAAAACAATCAAATGAAATTCTGCAATTAGATGCAGGCCTTCTTTGTAAGATAATAGTGTGGTCGCAATAACTGAGTTCAAAGCCGAAGAAATATTCTTCTTCTTTCTGGGGTTTTACGTGCCAAAACCAGTTCGGATTATGAGGCACGCCGTAGTGGAGAGCTCCGGATTAATTTTGACCACCCGGAGTGCTTTAACGTGCACTACAACGCAAGCACACGGGCGTTTTTGCATTTCGCCTTCATCGAAGGAACCTCTGAAGTCTACTGTGTATGTGTAAAACTCTGTGATTGCTGGTCATGAATATCCCTGCTTATTCGAAAACTATTTATTATTGTTGTCATTATCTCATTCTGTTCAGGACACTACCAAACCTCAAGTTCATGTCTAACATTGTCAACTTGCTGGTAACTGACGATATGGTGTTCTGTTTGCGTGATTTGGTGTTCGCTTTGTCTGCTTTCTTTTTGTAAATGTGATTCTTGTATACTTCCGGCCACTTTCTGAAATTTCCTCGTCCTCCCCGATTTTTTTGCGGTGTTATTGTTAACCCGTCATTTCTTGGTGGCCCGAGTTTATTAATTAATTAGGCCAATCAATATGCATCCCAGTCCGAATGCTGTGCAGACTTTAGTACTTTATCTTCCCCCCATTTTAAGTCAACGTTGTTGAGGCACAGTCCTTTTTATTGCGATAGCAATTATATGGACACTCAAAAGCACATTTCTGCCGTCGGCGTCGCCGTCGCCGTCGCCGTGAGGTTCCGTATGACGTCATTTGGAGAAGAAATCGTCGCCGCGGGTAAGTGGTTCTTGAGGGAAAGGGAAAGGTTGGCGCTATCTTCTGCAGCCCTTGAGGGAGCATGGCCGCGCGCCGAACGCTGTATGTGCGAGTGAAAGGGCGCGAGGGGCGCGTCTTTCACGGGGAGTGAACGCACGGCGGAGAACAAACGCGCGTTCTGCGCCGTGCTCGCTTAAGGGCTGCAGAAGTAGGCGTCTCTGTTCTCCTTTACAATCACCATATATGTAGAGCAAACGCGCCTTCTTCCGACGCGCGAGAAGCCGTGGGGGAGGGGGAGGGAAGGGAGGCGACGTTTAGCTGCGGCACCAAGTGCCTATTTATATCAGAGGCTCCGGCAACAGTCACCAACGCCGCACGCATTTGAGCGAACGCGGGCAAAACGCCGATGGCGTCGACAACAGTTCTGCGTGTTGCCGATGCTGCTGCATGTCCAAGTTTATACAGCTGATAAAGCTAATATCATTACTCCGTATAGCTCTCTACAAGTTTGCTATCGCAATTGATGCTTCGCCTTTCAGGTGAAACTGCGACCGTTTTTTCTACATCATCCGCACTTCTCTGTCTCTCCTTGCTTGCTCTTTGTTTTTATTGAATGAATGAATCATGTTTCATCGAATGTTATTCACGGCGACTTGCCATCCAACTTGGTTTTACGATTATCTTATACGTACGCCTGCACATGTTCCCCATAGCACTTGCTGTTCTTGCCGCGTATTGCACAAATCCAGCAATGATCTTGAATTTTTATCTTCTCCTGGAGAAGCTTGTGGGCTTATCATTACTTCTCTTAATAGGAGTCTTAGATTCCCTATTCTAAATTAGCCCTTGCTTACTTTCCCATATTCTAAATCCCTTTGGTTTCACCTTTGTTTGGGCAGTTGTTCAGGTGTGAGCCATCTCGGGCTTTGCAACCACAACTTTTTCTTTCTTTCTTTCTTTCTTTCTTTCTTTCTTTCTTTCTTTCTTTCTTTCTTTCTTTCTTTCTTCTTCTTCTTTCTTCTTTCTTTCTTTCTTTCTTTCTTCAAGCAGCCGCGATTGGGAAGGCCGCCGTAGGACGGAATTGAAGGCATGATTACAGACATGTATGCTTGAAGGAACGTAAGATAGGTGAGGTGACTGTAGTCTCATCAATACGTAAATCTGCGAGCTCTAGCATCGCCACATTTGAGAAATGCCGGAACTGGCGTGAAACAGCATGATGTTTGTTTTTTTTGTGCGAAGATGCTGAAACACAAAAGACCAGCTGTTAGATTTTTTATGTAGTGTAAATCTTTCGGATGAAATATTTGTTCGTAAAGTCGTCAACGATAGTATTAAGAGGAGGCTGTGCGGCGGTATAAATGGGCAAGACTCATTGTAAACCACCATATAGGGAAAAAAGAATGTCAGTGTGCATGCACTTGGCCCCCAGAACAATTACCTAAATTTACAGCAACTAGGTAACTTTGATAGAAAACATACGAGCATCCTTTTCTGTTGTATTGTAGACAATGGCTTGCAGCCTCATTATATAAACATTTCACTTGGGGATGTAGTATTTTCATCGCTACTCCTGAAGCAATACTAACTGCTAAAAAGAAATATTAGAACAGAATGAAAATTGGCACACATATTAACGCAAGCGTTCTCCACAAAGTAAAAAATTCCTGTAATGAATTGAAAACAAAGTGGGATATTTACTTCTAAATATCTATAGTCCTGCTACAGATATAATGGGGTGTATACAAATTGAATTTGCTTTAACGCAAATCGCTTTTTTGAGTGTTCCATTGCACCTAATCTGAAGGCCCACTAAACCGTAATATGTTATGTTGTATACCTTTGCCGTAAACGCTGAAGTTAGAAAGCTAGCACAGCCAGAACGCCGTTTTTGTTCCTGTTACAATAGCCGTCTGGCAACCGTTCATGCTCGGCGATAATACTAGCTGCCATTAGAACGCGGAGCGAGAAAGCCTTTTACGCAATATAGTTCACTTCTCCTGAATCCACGCAGAAAGAACAGCGTGTCCCCGAACATTGTCTAAAATGCTGATTGCGCCCCGTCGAAGTTGGACCGCCGCATTCAGATACTTTTGGAGATACAGGATAGGAGAACATTTTAGTTTTGCCACATTTTCTGTGTAGACTTGATAACAGGAGGTTGTATGTACTAGAGCAGTGCACGGGCTCGGGCTTACCCGAAAGCCCGGGTAGAGCAGTTTTTTCACTGGCTTGGGGCGGGCTCGGGCACCGCGTGTGTTTTTTGAACCGGACCCGGGCCGGGCTCGGGCTTTCTTGTGGTGTGCATGTAACGTGCAGCGAGTTATTCTCGGCCGTCTCAACTCTGAAAAACATGTATTTTTCGGTCTCGGGCCGGGTTTGTGCCAGGTTCTAGCCGGGCTCGGGCCGGGCTCGGGCCTAAGGTAAAGGGGTGGCGGGCCGGACCGGGCGGGTAACGTAGATTATTTCCGGGCCCGGGCCGGGCCCGGGTCTCGCCATAAATGTTTTGATCGGGCTCGGGCAAAACACTTATTTATTTTACCCAAGGTAGAAACCGGCCCGGGCTGGGCTCGGGCTGAAAAAATCGGCCCGTGCAGTGCTCTAGTATGTACTTCTGAAACGCGCTGAAGGGAGGGAATGAATGAATGAGTGAATGAATAAACTTTTATTTGCCTTTTTAAGAGAGGGGAGGGGCCGGGGGGGGGGGGAGAGATTGAGGCCTGTGTGCTCCAGTGTTAGCACCTTCTGCTGACAGACGTCCGCCTACCAATTGTAGTAGGCCTCCGCTACCTCCTCAGCCCACCTCAGGACTCGGTCCTGCAGGGTGGGATCGGAGCTGCGCAGGGTAGTGTCCCACAGCTCCTCGCTACTAATTAATGGTTTGAGGTCGCTGAAGGGAAAACCTACTTGATTCGGTACTATGCTTTGTAAAATGAAGTAAATGAAATGAAATGAAACAAAATGAAATAAAACACTACTGTGGTTCCTATTGGAATTGCAGTAGTGTATTGCGAAACAGATGCAATGACACAGTAACAATAACAGGAAGTAAAGGTAAGAAATCGTAGAAGATGGCCAACTTGAAAGCAATAAACTGTAAAGGATGCTATTTCGGACGTTAAATATCCCCGTAGATAGATCGGCGAAAGAACATGGTATTCGTTGAGCAACTATAGGATAAACGAATGTAGTAGACGGCAGAATTCCTGCGTTTGTCAAAGGACAGGCCCCTTGGTTAGAGAATTTCACTTGTCGTTTAGGTTATTCTGACTACTAAACCATAGACGAAAGTTCAAAGTTTGTTCTCTGAACGATCATGGAAGATATTAAAATATCTAGTTTGACGCGCAGAATGTCGTATCCATGCGTAGTCACTAGTTAGGTAGAGATATTAATATACCTAAAACTTGCAGGGTTCAAGCTAACGTATAGCATATGTACGAACTCAATCATTTACTGACACATGGAGGTTTGACGCGCGGAATATTGTAGACGTCATCTATTCCACATTTATGCGTAGTCACTAGTTAGGTAGAGATATTAATACACCTAAAACTTGCAGGGTTCAAGCTAACGTATAGCATATGTACGAACTCAATCATTTACTGACACATGGAGGTTTGACGCGCGGAATGTTGTAGACGTCATCTATTCCACATCCATGCGTAGTCACTAGTTAGGTAGAGATATTAATATACCTAAAACTTGCTGGGTTCAAGCTAACGTAGCATATGTACGAACTCAATCATTTACTGACACATGGAGGTTTGACGCGCGGAATGTTGTAGACGTCATCTATTCCACATCCATGCGTAGTCACTAGTTAGGTAGAGATATTATTATACCTAAAACTTGCAGAGTTCAAGCTAACGTAGCATATGTACGAACTCAATAATTTACTGACACATGGAGGTTTGACGCGCGGAATGTTGTAGACGTCATCTATTCCACATCCATGCGTAGTCACTAGTTAGGTAGAGATATTAATATACCTAAAACTTGCAGAGTTCAAGCTAACGTAGCATATGTACGAACTCGATCATTTACTGACACATGGAGGTTTGACGCGCGGAATGTTGTAGACGTCATCTATTCCACATCCATGCGTAGTCACTATAGTTAGGTAGAGATGTTATTATACCTCAAACTTGCGGGGTTCAAGCTAACGGAGTATATGTACGAACTCAATCATTTACTGATGCATGGACAGGAATGTTGAAGTAGAATGCTCAGCGATTGAAAGACGAAACTCGGAGCCCACGACTGCCCGCACTTTTTGTGCCACTAGAGAGCGCTGGGTGATATGTGGGTGGCCAAATCCAGTCACAATGCAGCTGTTTGTCCAACTCCCTTGTGACGTAAACGCGTGGCGTAAAATGAAGGTGCGGTTACACTACCCAATTCCCACGATCACGATCACGATTTCCCCATTACATGCATAGTCACTATAGCCGCAGATTGAGGGAGCCTCTTGATTGCTCTGTATATAGCCAAGCTTCATTTTACAAAGAGATACTACGACATAGTGGGGTTGCACTGCGAACCGGGCTTCGTGGTATTGCGTGCCTAATGCGGTAAGTTGAGCGAATGATCTGATGCCACTTGCTTCGGCTTACATGGCCATTCTTAAGTGTTCAAACACGGAACCGTACATTTCTTGACATTCTCTTCGGCTTTCATATGGAAACATGTGCCGTACAAAGCGCCACACAAAATACATCATGATGTGCCGTAAAGTTTGTGACTAAGAAGCGAAGTACTTATCTGCAATACGTATTACGGTGCTCAGTGTTCAAGAGGAAAGATCAAGGAAGTAATTTTTCAGTCATATTCTCTTTTTGTCGGTTTTAGATTCCGGCCATTGAATCGGTAATTTTCGTAACTTCAAGTGTGCGAAAGATGTTGGCATGTTTAGTACGAAGCACTTTAAGGGCCCGGGCTGTCGGCGTGTAATGTGATCTCATGTCGTAGCGCTAACGCACAAAAACAGGGTCAAGGCAAGTGCAGAATTCATCAAGAACGTCTCAAAATAAAGGAACATTATTCAATATCATGTACAAGATAGGAATAATAAAGCATTAGGCGCATAAATTAGCAGGAACTCATGAAAATTGCGAGAATCCTGTAATGTGATCCCATGTCGTCGTGGTCACGCGCGAGAACAAGTTCTCACAATGGGGTCAAAACAAGTGCAGAATTGATAAAAACCGGCTCAAAATAAATGAGCATGATTCAGGATAATTTAAAAGATAGGAATAACCAAAGATTAAGCGCATTAATTAGCAGAAACTCGTGAAAATTGTTTCCCAAACGCCAGTCTGGTACCAGCGGAGCGCAAGAGAGGGCGCCACCACCCCACATGCGCTCGAGTGCTGATTACTCCAGCTCTACTCCAGCACCCGATCAGCGCGCGCAGTATGGCAAGAGAGGAGAAGGAACGGGGCTTTGTAAGCAGTTGGCGCGCTCCGGAACTTCCTTTGTGCCATGGACGCCGAGCTGCAGGCGCGCATCGAGCTACAACGCTGGCGTATCACTGCTTCGCACTTCCCTAGGTTTCGCGTTAGTGGAGCTCCATTAGCGCTGGATTTGAACGAGACGAGCGCAGGATTTTTTTCCCCAAACGCGAAGCCGTGAACCGCGAATTGGTGCTATTACGCAGGTAAAGCCAAGCGACCAACTCATATTAAAGTCTACATTGATTCCTTCCCTCCGCTGCTTTCTGCAAGAATTCATTGCCGTGCTATAGAGCAGTAGGTGTTTAAAGAGCGTTCATATTCACTACAAATAGTCGTCACTCAGCCTAATAAAAGCAAGCAAGAATCACCGAAGCTTAGATGTATAAATATATAGCATAAGCTTATGCCATAGTATGTGTTCGAATGAATCCTTGCCAGTATTTTTATATGCGCTCTTTAGCAGATGACTGTGATGGCAACTTCATAATGTATTTTTTCGCCGAGAAAGTTACATGGAAAGCATCGCACGTCTTAAAAATCAAATGGGTTAAAGGGATCCTGTAAAATTTTTTTGAAACACCAGGTATATAAATGAATCTCTTATTTTAATACGTTTTCTACAGAATTTTGAATCAGTAAGATGAGGAAAACTAAAATATTTTCCTTGATAGTTTATATACCACACGTTTATGCACGGTAGAAGCTGCGGCGGTCCTCACGAGACGAAAAGGCTCCAGTGCGTTAGTCATGAATAAGAAAATTTCAACAGGCACACATGTCTCAATGTACAAAACTGCCTTTGTGGTAGAAATAAATAACTAAAAATGAAAACAAATTTACGAAATCTTTTTAATAGCGGGATCCGCACGTTATCGCTGATGCTGTGGCCTGCATTAGCTCGGGAACGTGACACGCTTATCATTTCTATCTGCGCATGGAAGTCCGAAAACATTGGAGGACGCTTAAGCTTCGCCTTTAAGAGCGGAACGTGATAGCGACAGGTTCCAAGGACCGTGGCCACCACGTTGTGAGTTTTCTAAGTGACTAAAGAATCAATGCGCTTCAGTCAAATTTTATAGAAAAAATACATTATACAGACAGGTTATCAAAAAATACAGACAGGTTATCATCATACATGACAACACATTGAGAATTTTGGTGTCTAGCGGCTACCTTGTCGGCGGAAAAAACTACCCACTCTTTGCACTGCAAGATTTCCAATAGCAGCTATAAACAATTCATAGGAGCGCTTGAGTGTGTCCATTTCTCTGTGTGTTATGTACTTCGTATCGATGAAAACTGTGCACATTAAAAATACAGAAAACAGCTCTTTACTTACGCTCCACGCTGCGCAGTACATAAAATAACAATGTAGAAACGCTCCGCTAAGCTCACAGGCATATTGCAAACGCATGTTTGCGAAAGCAGAAACTTTCAACACTTTGTCAAACTTTCGCAAGAAAGGCAGCCCTTCCAAGTGGGCGCTACACCTAAATAAAGCAAGTCCGATGTCTTCATATACACAAAATGTGAATTAGATGTGCTTTGATATATTCAGTAGCCCGTAATATTTTACAGAGAACGTTGTATATGGCTAGGCGAAACGAAACACGGCTCGTCCCATGTTTGGTTAAACGTCTCCATTGGCTACGCCGTCAGCTACGTCGTTCTCTACGTCGCACCCAAGTGCGCGCGCCATTGGCAGCACCGTCAGTGACGTCGTTCTCTGCGTCGTACTCAAGCACGCGCGCCTTCTCTACCCGCAACGCCGCCTCCTTGGCTCGCCGTTGTCGCGTACGTTCGATATCTCGAGTTAGCTCAGCGTCATGGTTAGAAGCATCCGCTCGCCATTGGCGCTTGCGTTCCACTTCGCGATTTCAACGAGGACGGTTCGTCGCAGCCGAAGCGAAAATGCCGCTCGATAAACTCCCGCCGAAAGCGGCCGTTGGCCCCGGCGAACGCGTTTCCCCCATTGTCACGTTGACGCTGCTCTGCCCGCAACGCCGTCTCCTCGGCTCGCCATTGTCGCACGCGTTCCATATCTCGCGTTAGCTCGGCATCTTGGTTGGCAGCATCCGCCCGCCATTGGCGCTTGCGTTTCACTAGAAGCACAAACATGTAACCAATTATTTAGAAGCGTTTCAATACAGCGTGGTTCAACCCACTGCTAAACACCGGGCCCGCACGTTTCAGCTTCACTGGTTAACCATCGGTACGCAGTGCTTGGGCGGTGATTTTTCTCTAGTCTAGGGCCGTGTCAATTACCCCAACAAAGCAAGACACCCCTTCGGTCGAAACAAAAGCGTAAAACGGAGGTTTCGCTAAACATTATTCGTGAAATTCACCTCTCTTTGTTTTCGTTGCGTGCCATTTAAGAATATATTTCTCTTCCAGTTACAAACTAGTGGTGCACATATACGAATACTAATGGTATTCTGTCAGGAGTGACATACCGCACCAGAAGGATCTTCTTTTTTTCTGATTTACCTATCGATAATTATATGAGATGAATTAACGGACTCTTTGATTACTGAATTTAGGGGGCGACATTTGATAGGAAAACAAATATTTTTGTTTAAAACACCCGATTCAGTTGCTCCCAGTGTGCTATGTATTTGTGCGATATGTTGTCCGAGTGATAAAGAAAACACGCGAAATATGGAAATAGCCTCATGATAATGCGTCCACGCGCCGTCACACCAGCGGTCCCAGGCGTTACTAGTAAGAATTGACTCTGCTCAATGCCTTCGTGCCCCTCCTCAATGCCGCTGCGCAATGCATTGGCTTGGCGCTTCACGTGGTCAAGTCAGCTCGCAGTGCGTGGGGACCAACGCCAAAAGAGACGCCTCGCCATTTTCTCTTGGCCACCGAGTCAGGCATTGAGCAGAGTTAATTATTGCAAGTAACGCCTGAGACCACTGGTGCCGAAGAGCCCCGACGCCTAATTATGCAGTAATTTTCATATTACGCACGTTCTCTTTATAACGTGGAAAAATATTTACGCAAGACATAGCACACTGAGAGCAAATGAAAGGTATGTTTTAAAATACAATTATTTCGTTCGTAACGAGATCCGCGCACTCAATCCAGTAATTAAACAGTTCGGTAATCAATCTCGGCTAATATGCGATAGTTCAATTAACAAAAAATACTCCTTGTGCGGTACGTCATTGTTGGAACAACAGCATTAGCTGCGACCTCGTGTATTTTATAATTAAATTTTTAAGATCTTGGCTAACGTAAGCTTATAGTTCACTGTTCGAGCTTCTCCTTCTTCTGGAGGTTTATATGCCTGGTAGTACAAAAAGCGCTCGCAATACCGCAACACTTTTGAAGGTCTTAAATTGGAGATAGCAAAAGCAATACCAAGTAGTTTTTCCGGAATACATTATCGAGATCAGAGAAGTTGATGTTTTTATATTGGTACACTTTAAAGTAGGATTCTTACTGCTGCATTGATGTCAGCCCTCAATATATTTATCGGCTTAATTCCACAACACAATATGCGCAATATACTAGCAACAAATGAAAGTAACTGTAAAGCTCCGTATGTCATTAAAGCTGAGGTTACTATCAAAAATGCATGTGCACGATCTCGCTCTTTTGTTGTATTTATCGTGAAAACAACAACAGACCCACCTCACAGTGTATGCCAGATGCAGGCCAAAACACGCAAAGCGCCTGTTCGCAGGTCCTGACAGACACACCTTCAAAGGTTATTACCAGACATAGAGAAAGACCGACATACAGACAGATAATTAGACAGATAGATAGATCTGCGCACCCCGTTTTAAACTGTGTAATGACAGCAGCCGCCAGTAGACTTATTTTGACATCTTTTGGCGCCCATTATGAGCCTTTGAGGCCAGTTTTCAGTTATTATCCTCAAAGGTTGTCTATTTTTACTGGGCTTTTTAATCCATTTACCCCACTAATTCTGCATATGTTTTGTTTAATGTCACCCACCGAAGATTCCTTTACCTTCTCGCTACTATCCCTAAAGGTCAAAGCCTTGCGCAAGGTAACTACCTCGTAATTCATTTTTGGATGGGTATACCGTTACATTTGATAAAATATTTCCTATGGATTTGGCATTATGTGCACACACTCAGCGAGTATGGTCGTCATCGGTAAATTTGAAAGCTTCTTTTGTCAAACCGTGTTCGCAGATTTTCATTCTTCGAACAGTAGTGCGCAGCATTTTTTGTATAGCAATTTTTAGGAGCGAAGCTGTTTAAGCCAGCCGTATTTGTGGTTCGTGGTTCATATCAAGAAACTGCCCCGCCGTAGCCATGGCAACCAGGAGGAGGAGGAGGAGGAGGAGACCTCCTCGCCAGCTCCCTCCCTTCCCGACCCCCGCCTCTTTTTTCTCCGTGGCACGCTGAGCCGCGAGAAAAAAAAAAGCTGACCGATTCATATGGAGCGCCTAGCCTCCAACGCGTTCGGCGTCGCCAAGCAACAGCGTTCTTGGCACTGTGCCAACCTTGGTTAGCCTGCCTGCGTTTGTGGCATGCCAGGAACGCTGTCGCTCGTAGGCGCCGACGTGTCCAGTGCTAGTCATGCGAAATGTCGCGAAAGGGAAGGTACCTCCGAAAATGATCGCTCCATCCCTACATCCCTACATGCGTAGTTAAGTTAAACCAAGTTA
Organism: Dermacentor silvarum; assembly: GCF_013339745.2. NCBI lineage: Eukaryota > Metazoa > Arthropoda > Arachnida > Ixodida > Ixodidae > Dermacentor > Dermacentor silvarum. The sequence continues at coordinate 188,864,463 of NC_051158.1, forward strand.
AGACCCAGCAGCCACCAAGTTAATGCCTAGCGGTAGCAGCCAGTAAAACTTGAGGATCGACAGTTTCGCTGTGCCTAAGCTTTGCACGACCGAGTGCAACCTTGCCAGGGTTTTTGTTTTAATTGCATGCTTTGTGGTTTCGTTCGGTTCTATGCCTGTTTTTTTTTCTACGTCATGTCAATGCGGAATCTTGTTGCTACCTCTCTAAAGTTACGTTTAAACCCGATTACATTGTCTTTTTTTTTTTTTTTGCTAGAACGTAGCATTTGCTGATCGGTGTTGGGGTTCTTTCCGGGCACTGACAGTCGACCTTTTCTTAGATACGCGTGTACATTCGTTCCTTATTTTCCCTTCGTATTGCTCAGTCGTTCTTGGAAGCAGGCATCGATCTAAGCCTCCCATACATCAAGGCTCACTCATGTCTACATACACTGCGTCATTTGCAGTTCTGCTTTGCGTGCCTAAACCTAGAATTCCAAAAAAGCGTTTGACTATTATATGTTGCGGTTTTCTTTTTTTAATTTGAGCACGACACTTGTATTCCTATATGCTAATCCTGGAAGTATATTTTTTTACATAGGCGTCATTCTTTAAACTTGTCAACGTTGAATTCTCTGGCCTTTCGCTTTGAGTACTTTTGATTTTTACGCGCATGCGCAGATCGCCGTCTGTAAAATCGGCTAAATTATGTTTGTCGCCGCGAGGGAAGCTAGCGCCGGAGGAGGAAGGCGCCTGGAGGCGGAGAAAAAAATCGCTGCGGTGCTCACTGTGCATGTTCTCGTCGTCTCTTTTTAGAATGTGTAGCAAGATGCGCTGTCCCTGTGGAACACCAGGCGTCGCCCCTGTCGAGATATATATATTTACCCCAACCTCTTATCACAACCGTTAATAACGTCCAATGTTCGCAAATTCGCAAATGAATTTATACCGTGAAACATCACCCCCTACCCGCAAACATCTGCCAGAAGCTGTAAAAACCGCTTGGTTTCTTAGTTTCCTTGGCGTTACACTGCTAAGCACAAGGTCACGGGGTCAAATTCCGGTTGTGGCGGCCGCTTTTCGATTGGGGCCAAATGCCAAAACGTTCACGTGCTGTACGTTGAATTGCACAACCCCAGATGTACAAAATTATGCCACAGTTCATAGATATCGTACCTAGATATCGGCCACAGATATCGTACCTAATAACCGGATTTTTGTAATAATCAGGTTTACGTAAAAGGAAAAACAAAAAACAAAATAGAACGTAAGAACGCAAAAAAAGAAGCAGGACAGCATTCAGAATACCCGCAAGGAAACAATGCCATTTGCATACACCAAGCCTTGAGCATGTCTCTGCGCCTCCGGTTTGTCTGTTTAAGCGATTAATTGTACCCTAAATTATTTGACGTTAGCCTTCTCCTCATGCCTATCAAGTGCGTAAGAAACTTCGCAGGCGATAAGGCGAACGCGAACGCCTGGCGGACACTTTTTGGAATGTAAAATGCATCGCTATTGTAAATGCATGAGTATTTTAGTGCGACTGCAGTTCAGTGCTGAAAGTTGGATTTTACTTCTCCACCTGTCTCTTCCGTTTGGCCGTTGATTTTCTTACGCTGACGATGACGGTTTTCATCGACGACACTAAGCGATGATTCCTTTCGTCGTCAAATCATTTCTTCACCCCGAGTTTCGCCTTTGCCACAGCGTGAGGAAAAATGAAGCTTCTGTATGGCCGTGGCCACTGCCTTTTAAATCCATGCAAATGTAGCAAAATTAATTTCGCAGTCGAGCACAAATACCAGTGATCCATCGCAATTAGTTAAAATTTTGAATTCACATAAACTCTGGAGCAGTAGGATCTATGCATGTATTTCGGAGGCCATAACTATCAATACACTCGTGGAAGACGACTATATTATTTCCTAGCATAGACATTGTTCATAGCAAGTTGGCGCTGCGCTTGCTTGCTAGTCTTGGTTCTCATGAGCCTGAGAACAGCGTCATCAGCGGGGCAAATGAGCCGCAAATTTTTTATGATACCCCAGAAAAAGGCATCGCACATGTTCCCAACGGAGGATGCAGTGAGTGTAAAGTCGGTAGAAAATAACGTTGAAACCATCCACAATGCCAGTGTCAACAGCAAGGTCGCCTATCAACACCACGTAGTCTTCACAAGAACTGTTTTCTCACCTGCTGCCTAAATTTTGATTTGCACAAGAAACAGAATTAAAATATGGTGTAAGGAGACTTCACTTTGGAAGGCCGTCTCAGATGATAGGCTACAGCCAAATGAGCGTAGGTGCTTGAACCTTGTCCGCCTGAACGATGTAAACGCAGAAATTTGACTGTTTTACACAAAACGAAATAAATGAACAATATGCAACAAGATTATCCGTATAAAATATCTTTAAATAATAACATGTTGAACCACTTCGAACAAAGCCAAACATTAGCATGGGCTTTAGGTCAAACAACTGGGAATAAAGCATTTTATAAGATATATATGTACATTAAGTATTGCCTACTTGGAGAAAGAGAGATTGAGAGGGCTAAAGTATGTCCCTGTACCTAGTGGGATCTACACAACATACATTACTAGCCCCGACCTGTACTCTATCAGTGCAATGCACAGATCTGCACCATGTCTTGCCCCAAAAATAGACATGCTGGTACTATGTCATAAAGAAAAGAAGTTTCGTTCATCACAAAGTAGAACATGTCCGAACTTATCTAATCGACTCTGCTCTTTCTGTACTATCACAGAATTGTATTTACCTTTACACTAAAATATCAAAATAGTTTTTAATATTTATTTAGGGCATCCGCTTTAATACAAACGCGTGATTTCCACCAAGCAAACCACCCTAAACCGCTGGACTCTTCTAGAGTTCCCCTTTATGATTCAAGGCAATAACTTGAGGAATAGGAAACCAAATCAAACAAATGAAATGCGGCAATTACATGCTAGCCTTCAATGGGAGATAATACTGCGGTCGCAATAACCGAGTGGAAAGCCGAAGGAATCTTTGAAATGTATTGTCCATGTTTAAAACTCTGTGATAACTTTTGCTTGTCATGAATATCCGTGCTTATACAAAAAAAATTTTTATTGTTGTAACTATCGCATTCTGTTCAGGCCATTACAAGACCTCAATTTCATCTCTTACATTGTGAACTTTTCAGCAACTGACGATATCGTGTTTGGTGTTCGCTTTGTCTAGTTTCTTTTTGAAAATGTGATTCTTGTATACTTCCAGCAGCTAATTGAAATTTCCTCTTCCTGCATGATGTCTTCCAGTGAATTCGTTAAGCCCGTCATTAGTTGGTGGCCCGATTTTATTATTTAAGACAAATCTGTTTGCATCAAAGTCGGAATGCTGTGCCGAGTTTATTACTTCTTCTTCCCCACTTTTTAAGTCAGCGTTGTTGAAGCACAGTCCTTTTTTTACATCATCCGCGCTTCCCTGTCTCTCCTAGGTTGCCCTTTCTCTATTCTTGAATGACTGAGGCGTGTTTTCTCGAATGTTATTCACGGCGACTGGCCAGCAAACTTGGTTTTATGATCATCTTATCAGTACGCCTGTACGTGTTCCCCATAGCACTTTGGATTTCCTCGCGAGCTGCTTAAATCCAGCAATGATCATGATATTTAACTTCTCATGGAGCTTCTTGTGGACTACTCCTTACTTTGGTTAATAGGAGGGTTAATTTCCCTATTCTAAATTAGCCCTTCCTTACATTCCGATATTGTTATTCCATTTGATTTCACCTTTGTCTGGGCAGTTGTTCAGGTGACAGCAATCACCGGCTTTGCTACCACATTTTTTTTCATTCTTTGATTCTTTCTTAAAGCAGCCGCGATTGGGAAGGTGCACGTAGGACAACGTTCAAGGCCTGATAGCAGACTTGTGTGCATGAAGGGGTATACGATAGGTGAGGTGACTGCAGTGAGTCAAAACGCGAACCTGTAGAGAGAACCCATCTAGGTTTACCACCTTTTTGTAAACTTTGGCGTCACCACATTTCAGAAGTGCCGGAACTGGCATGAAACAACATGATGTTTTCTATTTTACTTGCAGAGATCCGTGCCACCGCGAAACACCGGCTGTTTGATTTATTATAGCCTGGAAATGTTGCGGTTAGACATTATTTCCTAAAAGTCGTGAACAAAAGTACTCCGAGGACACTGTGCGGCGGTATTAATGGGCAAGACTCGTAGTAAACCACCAAGTACGTCAAACAGAATGTCCGTTTTCACGGACTTCGTCACCAGAACAATTAGCTAAATTTACTTAAACCAGGGAGCTTTGATAACACACATAGGAGCTATATTTCCTGTTATATTGTAGAGAACGGCTTGGTGCCTTATTATAAAGCATTTCTATTGGGAATTTAGTACTTTCATCGCTACTCCTAAGCAATACTAACTCCAAAAAAGAATTAATAAAGCAGAATGAAAATTGCCACAATATTACCACAAGTGTTCTCCATAAAGCAAAATATTACAGTTATGAATTGAAAACAAAGTGGGCTATTTACTTTTAAAATGTATTCTCCCTTGCCGCAAATTTATTGGGGTCTATAAAAATTTTATGTGTTTTAACGAAAAATCGCTTTTTTAAGCGTTGCATTACACTTAATCTAAAGGCTCAGCGAGCCATAACATGTAATGCTGCATAGTCTTTCCGTAAATGCTGAAGTTCGAAAGCTAGTACAGCAAGAACGCCGTTTTTATTCCTAATGTTATGAAAGCCGTCAAGCAACCCTTGATGCTAGCCGATAATACTAGCTGCCATTAGAACGCTGAGACAGAAAGCTTTTAACGCAGTATAGTTCACATCTTCAGAGTCCACGCAGAAAGAACAGCCTGTCCACGAACATTGTCTAAAACGCTGATTGCACCCCGTCAAAGTGGAACCACCGCATTAGGACACTTTTGGAGATACGGGAAAGGAGAACATTTTAGTTTTGCCACATTTTCTGTGTACACTCGATAAATGGAGGTGGTATCTATTTCTGAAACGCGCTGAACGGGAAACGGACTTGATTCGGTACTATGCTTTGTAAAATAAAATAATAGGAACCGCAGTAGTTTGCGAAGCAGATGCAATAACACAATAACAATAACAGAAAGTAAAGGTAAGGAATGGTAGAAGATGGCCAACTTGAAAAGAATAAAGGCTGCTATTTCCGACGTTAAATATCTCCGTAGATCGATAGGCGAAAGAACATGCTATTCACTGAAGACCAATATGCTAACGTATGTAGTGGACGAAAGAATTCCTGCGTTTGTCAAAGGACAGCCCCCTTGCTTAAAGAATTTCACTTTTCGTTTATATAGGTTATTCTGACTACTAAACGATACATGTAAAAGTTCTAGGTTTGTTCTCAGAACCATCATGGAAGATAATAAAATATCTGGTTTGACGCACGGAATGTTGAAGATGTCATCCATTCTATATCCACGCGTAGTCAGTAGTTAGGTGGAGATATTATACCAAAAAACTTGCAAGCTTCAAGCTAAACGAGCATATGTACGAACTCATTTACTGACACATGGAGAGGAACGTTGCTGTACAATGCTCTGCGATTGAAAGGCGAAACTCGGAGTGCATGACTGACATCTCTTTTTGCGCCACTAGTGAGCGCTGTGTTATTTCTGGGGGAAGAAATGCAGTCACAGTGCTGGTCTTTGTCAAACTCCTCTATGAGGTGTAAGCGCAGCGTAACATAAAGGTGCGGTTTTACTGCCCGATTAGAGAATCTTATCCGCATTGGATTCATAGCCACTTCAGCCGCAGGGTTGAGACAAACCTCTCTACCACTCTGTATAGTCAAGCTTCATTTCACGCCACCATATTAGGTCTCGCTGGGGTTGCACGGCATACCGCGCTTCGCTGTGCTGCATTCCTAAGTAGATAAGTTGAGTGTATGATATGGTGCCACTTTCTTCAGGTTTCATGGCCGTTTTGAAATGGTGAAACGCGGAACTTTTTATAGATTAGAAAAGTTTGTGCTTTAGATTCGGACACTTTTCAGTAGTACTCTACTGTTCCATTGATGTCAGGACTGAATATTATTATCGTCTAAATTCCACAATTCAATATGCACACAAGTATAGAATCAAAGGAATATAACTGTAAGGCTCCATGTGTCATTTAAACTGAGATTACCATCACAAATACTATGCAAAGCCTGCAGCAAAATTCAAAATCAAAGGAAGAGTGCCGTCACTGTAAACATCTAGGGCCAAACTGCACTATGGCAGAGGCACACACACGCAGTTTTCAGTGTATCACTTCAGGAAATACAGCACAAATTGCGAAGTGTATATGAACATATGGCTGAACCATAAATGCTATAGTCAAATATTTATACCTCGAATCACCTGAAGAAAGCACAATGAGATCAACTTGAAACCCTAGCTATAAGGTTGGCAACATTCACTGCAATACATGAAGGAAAATACCGCAGTTTAGAAAAATAAAAAAGGCATTGAAGCCATCTGTAGAGAACATACTTCAGCATCTTAGAAAGTCAGCTATCTTAGCACATTGGTTTCGTAAGCTTTGCACAGATTCTTCTTTTTCAAGGGCGTGAGAAGATTCTTCAGGCGGTTTGTGAGCAGTGCGTGAGGCACTGTTGTGCCCGGCACTGCAATCTTCTGCAGCAGGACAAGCACTGGTTAGAATGCAGGCGGGCACTCAAGGTTTTTGATGAAGTTTGTCAGCAGGCAGAAAATGAGGCCACGCTCTATATTTCCAATTGAGATCTATATGACTTGTTCAGCACATCCAGCATAAACACAAGTGTGGTCGGTGGACGTATACACATGAGTTGCAGTGATTTCCAGGTCATTAGGCAGTGCAATCTGTGGAAAGTCACATTACAGTGATGAGGAAACACCAGTCCACAAATCATGGCGATAATTCTCACCACAGTGAAGTGAGATTCATAGAAAACAACCTGAAATTTGAGCATTCGTATATTACACAGACTTCATTCAAAATGAAATAAAATTGTGAGCAAGCGCTTGATGACACACTGATAAATGGGTACATAATAATCATTCCACAAGCTTCGATGAGTGCGATCCACAATGCCTGACAATGTACACGAATGTGCATTCACGTTGTTCTTTGCATGAAAACGCTTCCGACTCTGCTTTGAGTTTTCCCTCCAGGTCTCCAATGTTTTTTTTTAAACCGGAGCTCAAATTTGATGCAAAGCTGGAGAAAAGTAAACACAATGAAGCAAAACTAGTCATTAATATTAACCACAGAATCAAACTTTCTTCTGATATCCCTCATGCATTCCGGACCTAAAGCACAGGTTCTGTAGCCACACGAATAATTTTACTCGAGCCCGGAGTAAGGCGCCGAAAGCTTGCGGGGCAGAAATCAATACACAAGCAGCCAAAAGGCGCAGAGAGTTCTAGAAATCAGTTCGAAAACAATTGACGCAGCAGCTGTACATTGGAAGTGTGTGCATTCGTGAATATGCAAAAACATGCATGTCATAACGAGGGCACACGCATGTAAACAGGCGATACCGGCCGGTGAGGGGCAGCAAAAGAACAAACATTCTGTTGACAGAATATTAAAAATTCCAAATGTGCTGAGCCCACTAACCTTTCGAGTAATCAAGCTGGGAACTCTGCTTCGGCACTTGGACAACTCCACTTTCTTGTTATGTACCACGTATACGTAGAAGACGAAATAAAATACGCGACGGAATCATTTCACAACAAAACGTGAAATTCTGTTACGCTATTCAGATTGTCTGCGAAACGCCTATGTTGCACTGAAGCCTCAGTCATGCAGGTTTGTTTACGTGTTGCATAAAGTATGGTTCTGTAGCACCACACATTAACTATTTTCACTCTTGCCCGAAGCGTAGCGTCAAAAGCTTACGGCGCAGAAACCAATTCACCAGCACAGAAAGCACGCAGAGTGTTCTAGAATTCAGGTTTCAAACATTATTGCCGTAGTCATGCATTGGAAGCGTGCGCATTCGTGAACATACAAAAGCATGCACATCACCACCGCACGCCCACGCATGTGAGAAGGCGATATATACACTCCATCTCACAAGCTGTTGTCAGCACTGTGGAAGCTACACGACTTCTTAGCCAATAAGAAGGCCGAATGCCCCTCGAGATGTGCTCATGCGCGCCGCGTCGTCTGCTCAGCGTCTGCTTGCCATCCTGCTACATGCTCCATTGTTGGTTGATTGACACACAAAAAAAATGTTTTGACGCTGTAACCATAAGCTGCGTTCGGCCTTGACCGCAATATTTGGCTTCGATACTTTTGTTGTCTATTGCGCTTTTGTTGTCTATCACGTCCACTCTTGGTAAATTTGGTAGCACAGTTTTGTTTGAGCACGTGCCAAACAGCGAAACTAATGCTAGAAGAATCGCTGCACAGGAGACTTCATGCACATCATCGCTCGGCAACCGGTCATAATCGCGTCGCAGAAGCCTACGTGTTTTATTTTCGATTACAACAAATAGGAATTCTGAAGTAGATAGAGCTAGTCCTTCAACAGGAAGTGCCGTAGCAGACAACACGCCCTACCACTAGAGCGTTTGCTGGCGTCGAACCAGTTGGTAAGATTGCCCAGTCTTGTAGTGTTCATTGCGTATAACACAAATCCTCTGAATCCTTGTAAATTTATGTCGCAATGAGCCTACACAACCAAGGACACGTATATGTCTACAAGAAAACAAGTATCATGCTGTTTTTGCAAAATCGGCTGCCACTGAACATTCTCCTTATGATGCGTGTCCATGGAGTCCGCATAAGACAAAGGGGTGATTGAAAATTACGTGTTTATAACAGTGAACGAACAAGTGAAGCCTTTCGTAGGAGCCATCGTTTGGCGAGGAGACTTCGCGTAAAGGCTACTGCCGCTTTCTTTGGTAGCGTTTATAGGCAGCATATAAGTTCTTAATTTTATTTGCAGAAATAATAAATGAATAAATCCGAAGTTCTTGCCAGATGTCCCTTTGTTTCTTAAAACCTTTTGCCTTTGAGCAGTTGCCTGGGCAGGTTGGCAGCGGTGATATTTATGAAGCCACTGTATACTACGAGCTTCTATTTCCATAAAGGTAGTTTTTTTTTCATTCCTTGAACCCATTCTTATTTTGTAGAAAAGAAAACTGGACGTGCACCTATTCTTACCCTTGGCTCCTTTTCCATTGCTCCTTTTTTCTCTATAGCTATAGGAACACGAATGGCCGCAAATTATTGTAAATGTCTTAAATTACCAGTGCGTCGGTCTTGCTAATGTCCAAGCCTCACTCCTTTCATTGCAATGTCTAGCGTTTTACGTGGCAAACCAACTATATGTTTATGAGCCATGCCGTTGCGGTGGCTCAGGAATAATTCTGACCACCTGGGATTCTTTAACATGCACCCAATGCAAAGAGCGCACGAAATCCCGGCTGCGGCAGGCGCATTTCGATGGAGGTGAAATGCAAAAACGCCCGTGTGCTTGCGTTGTAGTGCACGTTAAAGAACTCCAGGTAGTCAAAATTATTCCACAGCACTCCACTACGGCGTGCCTCATGATCAGAATGGCTTTGGCACGTAAAACAGCAGAAAGAAGGATGCACGGAACATCAGTATTTTTGCACTTTGCCCCCCTCGGAATGCGGTCGCGTTGGCCGAGATTTCTTTCATGACCTCGAGCTCATCTTCGCAACGCTGTATCGACTGAGTTACCGCGGCGGTTTAACGCGTAATTATGCCTATACTATTTAATCATACATCTCGTCGTGAGTATGCCAGCTGTCCATGGATTGCACTAGTGATCTATATCATACATTACAACATCCTGGACTAAATCTACTACACATATGAGTTATGGTAAATTCGCCTGGTTTTTTCGGCTATCGGACTAAGAATGCAAAAATGCGGAGCCGGCTCTTTGAAAGAGCAAGAAAAAGCGTACCCACGCCGAACGTGCAGCCACTCGAAAGAGCAATTGGAGGCCGGACCCGGACACACGTCAGCGCGCATTATGTTTTAAGCAAACAAGGTGTGCAGGTGCCACGCCAACGCAGGACGCCGCAGGAGCCAAGTGGCCGAAACTCTGCCAGATCTCGGATGAGCTTCCAGGTCGACGTGAAGAGCGCGCCCTAGTGCACTGAGCAGGAGCGCACCGCTTCGAAATAACCAGCCCAATGTGTTTCACACATTGGGCTGGTTATATAACTCACGATGCCCCAAAAACAATCAGCCGAATGTACCAATAAAGTAAAGCAGCAGTTCCTTAGCTCCGGCGGTTCGTGCTAAACACACACTGTCGATAACACTCTAAACAATTCAGAACTAAAGAGTGTAATTAGGCACAAATAGCGCATTTTCACGATCCTTCCCAACCAGAAGCTTTGCCATGATTGATTGTCAATATTTTGTGTCTGCACTGTTAAGGCGTTGAAAACTGTGGGATTTCTCTTGTGTCATTGAACAAGCATTATGATTCTTGCTCACAATTGTTCATTCGACACACTGCACTCGCTACGTTGCCGTCATGAACGCTGGGTTCCTCTGATTTGCACAAGTGTTCGTGACCTGAAATAACGGGTGTGCAGTGTTAAAGAAAGGAAATCCACGTAAAATAAATAGCGCTTATCTTAGAGCAAGAGAAGCTCCGAAAGGTGCAAGATTTTGTCAAATAATTGTCTCTTGCATTTTAATGAAGTATCCAAATGGCTACCGGATATTTCTTCTCCCCTGTGCAGATAGATTCTTGTTTCTTAAAAAGCATAGATCTACTCGTAACGAATGTTAGGATCGCTGTCTAAATTATCGACAGTAAAATGAAACATATTGTAGCAGATTTTTTTTCCGCTTCGTGTTGACACACTGTAGATTTAAAGAAAGGAACAATATAAATGAAGAAACAAAATTTAGCTTTCCGTTAGACTGCATTACATGAATAATCTTAGCAACTCGGCTTCCCTTACGTTGGTTCACCGCCACTCACATTTATACATGCAGGTCACAAGGAAACTGATGGAGTCAGCGGGTGTAACGATGTGCATAGCGGCAAATGCATCCTCATCTATACATGACATAGACAAGCTGGACCCCACCATGCTCACCTGCTACAGTGAGCGCTGGGAAGACGTGAGAGACACAGCGCTGTGGCACGTGCGCCTCGATTCGCACTTTGCAATCAATACGCACCACCAGCAAAACGAACTGTGGCACTCCGAGGACTGTGACGATAAGTGAGTTCGCAATGCTGGCATTGCATTTAGTCGCTTCCATTGACGGAAGTTAGCCTAATGCCCCTGAATTGTGGGTGTGTACTAAGGAGAAAGATTTAAGTCCGGGCAAACTGCGATTTGCTTATCAAAATAGACGTAAAACGCGGAAATAGCTCGGTGAGAGAGCCGCTAGACCGATTTGAATTACAATTGTAGCATTTGAGAGAGAAAAGTAAAGTTGGTATCTTCACGACGCAGAATTGTATTTTATGACTTCCAAAGGCTTATGAAATTTCCCGAATATTACGTAAGTTTAAAAAAAAATGAAGCACAAACTATGCTAATCTGTAACTCTGCACCACAGACAGCTATCAACATTTTGTAAACTGCAGCTGTTACAGCTTCTAACGCGAACAAACTTGACATTTGAATTAACTTCTCCCATGAAATTTTTTAAGTATTTTTGAGAGGATATTGCAAGTGGTGGCGTGGAGCAGAGGTAGAATACTCGGCCTCAAAATTGAAGGTCGTAAGTTCGAATCCTACTCCAGTCCACTTCATCTTCAGGCATGGAGTGGTGCCTGATCGACACCGGCAAGAAAATATATATAGCCGAGAGCTAGATATTAGTGCAAGTGCAACCGAACTAGGAAGGCCCGCTAAGCTTCATCAAAGTCAATCCCTCACCAGAACAGGAATTGGCCTCCCTGGTGCAGTATTCGGCCACTACCTCCCTCATGACTCCGACAATTGACCCATGGCCCTCAGTCCCCAGTGGCTACGGAGCACCTGACCAAGGCAGCGGTCAGACCTGCTACGCGGCAGAGGGTGCTAAGAATCTCTGGGTCCGGACAGGCCGCCAATGGAAACTGAACCTGGCAACGTTCAACACGGGCACCCTCTCGAGTGAGGCTAGCTTAGCAGAACTATTTGAAGAATTATCAGGCATTGCCTGGGATATTATTGGCCTTAGTGAGGTGAGAAGAACTGGTGAGGATTATACAGTGCTGACTAACGGCCACGTCCTCTACTACAGAGGTCTTCCAGATAATAGAGAACTTGGAGTAGGATTTGTAGTCCACAAGGACATAGCGGGCACCATTGATGAATTCCACAGCATTATTGAGAGGGTAGCAGTCGTCGTAATAAACCTGAATAAGAACTATACAATGAAGGTGGTACAAGCGTACGCCGCAACCGCTTCCTGTCACGACGATGAAGAAATAAAACAGTTTTATGAAGCAATGAGAAAGGTGCAAACACAGTATACTGTAGTCATGGGAGACATCAATGCAAAAGTGGGGAAAGAATTACACCATCTTCCCGAGGGGAACCATGGGCTGATGCGGAGCATCGCGGTCGTTATAACGGCGTTCACGCGTTGCGTGCAGCATCTGGAGCAGCCTCTCGTTTTTGACGTTTACACGCGGCTTCCCGTTCTCGAACTTCGGGTTCCGCCGCTCGCTTCGTAGGTTTACGTTAAACTTCACGGTCCCGAACCTCAGGTTCTGCTGCTCGACGTTCTCGAACCGACGCTGCTTCACTTTGCCGCAGCTCAGGATCCGCTGCTCGACGTTCACGAACCAACGCGGCTTCACGTTCTCGAAGGTCGGGTTCCGCCGCTCGCTTCGTACTTTTACGTTGAACCTCACGGTCCAGAACCACAGGTTCTGCTGCTCGACGTTCACGAACCAACGCGGCTTTCCGTTCTCGAAGGTCGGGTTCCGCCGCTCGCTTCGTACGTTTACGTTGAACTTCACTGTCCCGAACCTCAGGTTCTGCTGCTCGACGTTCACGAACCAACGCGGCTTCCCGTTCTCGAAGCTCAGGATCCGCTGCTCGACGTTGGCGTTTCGAAGCGGCTTCGTGTTCTCGAAGTGTGGAATCCGCTGCTCAACGCTGACGTTTCGAAGCGGCTTCGCGTTGGCGAACTGAATCTGGGTTCGCTGCGCGTCGCCGACGTTTACGTTCTGCGTCGCGAGCTCTTCTCTGCGCAGCCTTGTCTTCAGAGGTGCTCGCGGTTCTCTTAATGAACTGGCTGCTGCTGTTTGAAGATGTGCCAGACAGTTCGTTGACAGATTCGTTGGCGTCCATTCAGCGCATCGGACGGCGCAGCGTGACTAAACCGAAGCAGCAACTGAGCCAGCAGCGCATGCACCGAGTTTATATAAGCAGCTGGCGCGGAGAGGAGGAGGAGAGAGAGAGGCGCGCATGCGCGCGCTATCGCACAGGTGGCGGGTGAAGACACGGAGGGAGAAGCGCGTTATCGAACAGATGGCGTGGAGAGGAGGAGAGAGGCGTTATCGCACAGCTGGCGTGGAGAGAATGAGGAGAGGGTGCGGACGGACGCCGGCGCCGACGCCAACGACGCCGCGGGACAGGCCGCCGCTATAAGATGCTCCGCATCTAAAAGTAGGCTGGTTAGCAAGCAATTGGCATCGGTTCTAGGAACACTAGAGGAGAGATGGTGGTAGAATTCGCGGAAAGGAATAGGCTCCGAATAATGAATACCTTCTACAGGAAGCGCAGCAACAGAAAGCGGACCTGGAACAGCCCTAATGGAGAAACAAGGAATGAAATAGATTTCATACTCTCTGCCGATCCAAGCATAGTGCAGGATCTAGAAGTGTTAGGTAAGGTAAAGTGCAGGGACAATAGGTTAGTGAGGTCTAGGATTTCTCTCAATTTGAAGAGAGAAAGATTGAAATTAGTCAAGAGGCAACAGGCCAACCTAGAGGCAGTAAGGGTAAAAGCAGACCAATTCAGGCTGGTGCTCGCAAACAAATATGCATCTTTAGAAAAGGAAGATAAATACAACATAGAGGTAATGAATGAAACCTTAACTAAGTTGATTAGAGAAGCAGCAATTGAAGTGGGAGGTAAGGTAGAACACTGCACGGGCTGATTTCTTCAGCCCAGGCCCGGCCCGGGCCCGTTTTTTGAGTTGGGCGGCACGCCTGAGCCCGATCAAAACATTTATGGCGACACCCCGGCCCGGCCCGGGCCCGGAAATCATCTACGTTACCCGCCCCGGCCCGGCCCGCCACCCCTTTATCTTAGGTCCGAGCCCGGCCCGAGCCCGACTCGAAACCGGCCCGAACCCGGCCCGAGACCGAAAAATAATGTTTTTCAGAGTTGAGACGCCCGAGAATAACTCGCTGCACGTTACATGCACACAACCAGAAAGCCCAAGCCCGGCCCGGGCCCGCGTCAAAAAACCCTAGCCCGGCCCGGGCCCAGGTCAAAAAGCACACGCCGTGCCCGAGCCCGGCCCGAGCCCGTGAAAAAACTGTTCTACCCGGCCCGGCCCGGCCCACGGGCCGGGCCGGGCTCGGGCTTTCGGGTAAGCCCGAGCCTGTGCAGTGCTCTAAGGTAAGGCACCAAGGCAACCAGTAGGTAAGCTCTCCCAAGAAACAAAGGACCTAATAAAGAAACTACAAAACATGCAAATGTCCAACTCAAGAGATCAGATAGAATTCGCTGAACTGTCAAAACTGATCAACAAGAAGAAAGTAAGCGATATTCGAAATTATGACGTGCGAAATATTGAGGAAGCCGTAAAATATGGACGCAGCATTAAATCAGTAAGAAGAAAGCTTGGCATAGGACAAGGCAAGTTGTATGCACTGAAAGATAAGCATGGTAATATCATACCATGCTTATATCATACCATGCGAGGTAAACGATAGCGGCGAACACAGTCGGCGATCGTCGAAATCTCTGATCTGCAGCGAAACGCGTCGGCTTTTATACGTGAGTCATCGAATCTTCCAGACTAATCCCTGGTGCCCGCGTGTCTTCTAGAAAGTTCTAGACAATTCGCTTCGCTCATACAATCAGAGCGTCGGTGACCACAGACGACGGATAGAAGCATCGATAACGTTCGAGAAGCTTCCGATGCCGGCGCGACCTGCGCCGAGCGATAACGTTTAACATTTGTTAGCCGGTAGAAACCGGCCACCGGTGAAAGATAAACATGTATTCGTGTCAATATCATCAGCAATTTCGATGACTTAGTAAAAGCAGCGGAAGAATTCTATACTGATCTGTACAGTGCCCCAAACAGCCATGCTACTTTCATTCGAAATAGTGATGAACCGGATACAGAGGCTCCTTCTATAACTAGCGATGAAGTTAGAAGGGCCTTGAAAGACATGACCCGGGGAAAAGCTGCTGGAGAAGATAGAATAACAGTAGATTTAATCAAAGATGGAGGAGATATCATGCTTGAAAAGCTTGCGGCCCTTTATACGCAATGACTCACAACTTCAGGTGTACCAGAGAGCTAGAAACGCCAACGTTATGCTAATCTATAAGAAGGAAGACGTTAAAGAATTCAGGAATTATAGGCCCATTAGCTTCTTTCAGTATTGTATAAAATATTCACCATGATAATTTCCCACAGAATCAGGGCAACACTTGACTTCAGCTAACCAAGAGAACAGGCTGGCTTCAGGAAGGGATATTCTACGATGGATCATATCCATATCGTCAATCAAGTAATCGACAAATCTGCGGAGTACAATCAACCTCTCTATATGGCTTTCATAGATTATGAAAGTGGTAGAGCGCCCGCCTTGGCTGCGGGAGGTGGTGGGTTCGATTCCCACCGCCGCCGGGCACCCACTGGTTCAAATGGGTACAAGCGTGCCCCGGCCTGGCGTTTGGCTTCCTTCAGGGGTGATACGCTTGGGAAAGGAGCCTGCAGCCTGAATTCCCGTCGAAATCCTCGTGAGGACAGAAAACAAGTGATGTCTGGGCAGCTCCCATGTTAGTCATTTGCCATGTGGCGCCCCAAGCACCTATTGAGGTGGGGACGCCTTCGGGTTGAGGTCAAACACCCCTTTCCAAGCGTTGAGGTCCCATGATGGCCGAGCACCAGGCCGGGAGCGCGCTTGTACCTATTTTACCGGTAGGTACCCGGCGGCAGCACTTGCCTCCCACAGCTGCGGTGGATGCTCGTCCACAAGATCATCAGTGGTTGGACAAGAGGCGCCCAGAGACAAGTCCTGAAATCTCTATTGGGCTCGCTTTCGAGATGTGAACCCCCCCGACAGCCGAGCACCAGGCCAGGGGACATCTCTCCCCATTAGAAAAACCGGTGGGTTCCCGGCGGCATCGGGATTAGAACTCGGTACCTCCCGCACACGAGGCGGATGCTCTACCGATAGGCCATCGCTGCGGTGGTAGAGATAGCAGCAGTCATAGAGTCATTACGTAATGAAGGAGTACAGGAGGCATGCGTGAATATCTTAGCAAACATCTACGATTGCACAGCTACCTTAGTTCTCCACAAGAAAAGTAGAAAGTTACCTATCAAGAAAGGGGTCAGGCATGGAGACACAATCTCTCCAATGTTATTCACTGCATGCTTAGAAGAAGAATTCAAGCTCTTAGACTGGGAAGGCTTAGGAGTGAGGATCAATGGCGAATATCTCAGCAACCTTCGGTTTGCAGATGACATTGTCCTATTCAGCAACAATGAAGACGAATTACAGCAAATGATTGAGGACCTTATTCAAAAAAGTGTAAGAATTGGGTTTAAGATGAATATGCAGAAGACAAACATAATGATCAATAGCCTGGCAAGGGAACAAGAATTCAGGATCGTCAGTCAGCCTCTAGAGTCTGTAAAGGAGTACGTTTATCTTGGTCAATTACTCACAGGGAATCCTGATCACGAGAAAGAAATTTACAGAAGAATAAAATCGGGTTGGAGTGCATACGGCAGGCATTGCCAAATCCTGATTGAGAGCTTACCACTGTCGTTGAAAAGAAAAGTGTACAATCATTGCATTCTACCGGTGCTAACATGTGGGGCAGAAACTTGGAGGTTAACAAAGAAGCTCGACAACAAGTTAAGGACCGCACAAAGAGCGATAGAACAAAAAATCTTAGGACTAACGTTAAGAGACGGGAAGAGAGCGGTGCGAATCAGAGAACAAACGAAAATAGCCGATATTCTAGTTGATGTATAGCGGAAGAAGTGGAGCTGGGCAGGCCATGTAATGCGTAGGATGGACAACCGGTGGACCATTAGGGTTACAGATGGATACCAAGAGAAGGGAAGCGCAGTCGAGGTCGGCAGAAAACTTGGTGGGGTGATGAAGTTGGGAAATTGGCAGGCGCAAGTTCGAATACGCTAGCACAAGACAGGGGTAATTGGACATCGCAGTTAGAGGCCTTCGTCCAACAGTGGACATAAAATATAGGCTGATGATGATGATGATGATGATGATGATGATCATTGCAAACATCTTATTCACCAATTGTTAGTCAAATTTATAGCCGTCTATGATACATTCACTTGGCCCTCTTTGGATTTAGGAATAGGTGTAGTTTAGAGAATTGTGATACGTTATTCTAATACTGAGTTACAGAATTGAAGACTTCGTATTTGAGTATTTTTGAGTCTTGTAGCTTCGGGGGAACATTTTTTAGACAAAATAACGGCTAGATGAAAATATGCTTCTGGAGTCACTATTTTTAATACGACAAATCAGATCGAAATTGGTGCAGTAGCAACCGAGCAAAACAGGTTCTGAGTTACCATGTATTAACATAGGAGCTACCAAGTTAAAGCTTCCTCATAAGTAGGCAAGTTAACAATGCATTGTGCAATGCAACGCAAATGAATGCAATACAATGCATTCGCGAGAACACAAAGAGCCAATAGATAAATAGGTAAGAAGCTAGTAGCAGCGTCTGAAATATAAACCACCTTGCTTGCAACATTGCGTTTTATGCAAGCGAACGATTGTTCAATCTTGTTATGTCATTGCGTTGTCGTCACGAGAAATGGCAGCCATTTTTACGTATCTTATTATTCACAAATTTTGCTCGAATTTCACTGATGTCTTGGCATTACCTTGCACTCAATGACAAACCACAGAAGTGCAAGGTGCAAGATTACTAAATCAGCTTAGGAAGGCTGCAGCGTGCTGTGTAACGTTTACAAAATCAGGAATTTTACTGCTTCGTCATGATCGTATTGTTTAGCATGGCTACGTAAAACTAAAGAAGAGTAGTCACACTTTGGACTGAACGACTTCATTCTTCTGTACAATGCATTACCTTTTGTAAATAATAAGAAAGCGTAAAAAAGGCGCCAGTGGTGCAAGACCAAGTAATAGGACAGTAGGCAATTCTAGGATTGCCAGCTACTTGAGCCAAGCACTGAGCAACAGAGCCATATGCGCAGAATGAAGCTGAACCTTATACTCTTTGCAGATGCCTAGGAAGTTTGACATACTGCATAGAAATATTCCACTGTCTGTTTTCTACTCCCACAGTTTCATTTATAGGGAGGTATTTGAATTTGCATGCACTGAGTGGTCACCTATTTATTTGCCTTTGCTCTTTGTAAAGGGAAAGGAAGTGCTGAAAGGCCCTGCCCGAGCTGCTTTGCGACAAGGCATCCCCGAAATTGCAGAAGGAGCTCAACGGCATTGTGTCACCCGAAATGTAGTCTGTGGAAACAGTTCTACTTGGGCATGCCCGAAGTGTGGTTAGGGCGCACGAGACATTTGGAAGATCAAATGGCTGAAGGTACGCCAACTGCTGGATCGTCGGGCATCGTGACGTGAATTCTCCGGTACTAAAATAAATAAGTGATATAAACGTTATAAACAGGGATAAGGTGCCTGAGAAAGGCTCGCCAACGAATGCGTATCAGCCATTTTTTCGCAGACAACAACCCACCATGCACTGGGACGACACCACTTAGAGCCCAATCCACTTGGACTCCTGAACCAGAACTAGCCGTAGAACTCGACCTATATCGTAAAAGTGCCGGTAAAGAACTTATAGGCCAATCCAAGGCAGCTAAGTGACCTAAAAACGTAAGTTTATCAGAGAGGCGTCTGTCTGCGACTGTCGCGTGATCACGCTCGTAAACCAGTGCTCATAACAGGGTCAAAACAAGTGCAGAATTGATCAAAACCTGTTCAAAATAAACTAACATGATTAGAAATAATTTAAGACAGGAGTAATCAAGCATTAAGCGCATTATTTACAGAAATTAGTTGAAATCGCTTCTATGATCACCAAATGCTTTGGCTCCACATGTGTGGCGGTTTCCCACCAGTTGTGCCTTAGCACAGGTGTCAAAACGAATGATGGATTGCTAAACACTAGATAAACACAAGGAAAACACAAGGGAAACACCGACAAATCACTGTTCATCACTTCCCCAGCTTCACGTTGAGTGGAACTGTTTGTGGGCAGAACACAGGCAAAATAGAACGGTAGGACGAAAGGCATCGTCAGATCGGTTTGGCCGGACTTTTTTCGATTACTTTTTAGTACGGCGCTTGCTGCGTCAGTAATTTCCGTTATATCGTCGTCATCGTATCGTCAAGTGGCATTCGTCATTGAACTTCTCATTTGCATCCTCAACCTTGTCATATGTCAAGCAATGAAATATGCAAATATCACACAGTTTGAAAATACATTTCTTTGCAAAGTACTTTGCCCGTAGCTGCCTATATGACCATTTCGCGAGGGGAAACCCGCAAACAGCTGCATATGCACATAAATGGACAAACGAAGTCATTGCCAAGACAAAGGGCGCTCGTCTCTCTTTTCCAGTAAAAAAAAAAAAAAAAAAAAAAATCTGTAAGATGTAAGCATGCCATTGGTTCTTACACTGTGTGGGATCTACGTAGTTCTTTCTTCTATTCTTTCCTATTACAAAGACCATTGTCCTTACCTTTGGAGTATGCTTGCTGCCGTTAAAAAATAATATTCTCTAAAGTTATCCAGAATCATTATGAAGAAATTTCAATAAAAAACAGAGGGATTGACTGACGCATACCGATTCGCTGGTCCCGTCTCCTAATTTGGTTAAAAACAACACAGGGCCCCTAATTTTTCACTTCATGGTTCTTAAAGCCTGAGGCTGTTCAATTTTTGAGACACCTCTCCGATGGTGGCCTTGATGTCCCCGATCGCTTTAGTCCCTCAGCAGGAGCAGTGTCCATTACTATTTTCCATCTTGAAACTACGCTAAAGAGACATAATAATTTAAGTTTGATCCAGAAATGGCACTCTGAGAATGGAGGATGCTTGATAAGCCAGAAATAAAAACAGAAAAACAACAAAACTGAGGGCCATGTCACCGTGATATTCCAAATCAGGTACTCATGACGTCATGGCTTTGAAAACGTCTGCTCGAGATGATCTAATCGTTTATTAAAAACCAAGATAGTCGCAGGTTTGCCGAAAGGCAAGGCATCAATTGCGATAGAAAATTGGTAGACCGCTATAAGAAGCAAGGATAGTAGTTTTATCGGCAGTGTAAACAATCGCTTACTAACTAAATTACCAAACATGAAGTCACACATGCACAAGCAAACATGAGCACATCTCACTCGGTGACCGCGAAAATTCGGCGTCAAAACATCGGAGCGAGGAAGCGCGGTAGAAACAACGAGCGAATTGATATTTGTACTGCCTATCGTTCCAACGCTAAGCGCCGAGACACAGTGCACACGAAGCTATCAGCTCGCAGCGCACTCCGGCCCAACGCAGATCGCTTTCAAGTTAAGGCCAACGCGGCCGCGCCATACGCAGCAGCCGCCAGAGTAGAACGTCCCCCTCTCCCAAGGTGCCTTGCACGCGACGGAAGGCGGCGCGTTTTCTCCCCACTTTCCTTCCCTGCATGCGCGCGATTGAGCCGCTATCGTCGGCTGACCCTCGCACGCTTTCGCTTGTCATACAGTATGCGGCGCGCGGCGACGATGTTATCGCCCTTGCAATTTATAGGGAACATCACGGTGACGCCGACGCTGATGGCTACAACGACGGCAGAAATGTCCCTGGAGTGTCCATATGATTCCTATCGCACTAAAAATCTAGGACGTCCTAAACGAATAGACGGTCAACTCAATACACATTGGCAAACTGTACCGCACGCAACGGCCAAAAACATTGTAAATAGTTTGAAATTGTGACGTCACAAGAACGTGTCGGTGCTCCGGCCTTACCGCGAAATGCTATATAGAGAAAATTGGCATTATATATGCGCGGTAATACAGTAACACTTCTTCCCCCCCCCCCTACCCAAGAAAAGTTAAAATGGAGTCTATTATATAAACTGTGCCACGTTAAGCAGATTTATTGTACTGTTTATTCTATCTGTAAATCAAGCTGTTCCAAGCAAGCAGCGCGTTCTTTGCATGCGTCGTTTATATTTGTGTCACGGTAAATTGCCACGAAATGTCCAGAGAGCATCCCTTATCCAGTACGTGAAATCAATATAGAAGGACACATGCATAAAAAGGATGATGGAAGGCGAGAGTTGGATATTTTTTTGTCTTTTATTCAGGCCTCACAATAGACATTGACATAGTTAGCAATGTCCCTGTAATAAATATAAATACCGCAATTGGAGATGGTTGATGAGTTGTTTCGTCCCGTATTTCATGTTCTACGGGAACAATATATAACTTAAGTAGTCGCTCAGGGTCTATGGCTTGACTGAGGGATTTTTCTTAGCGTCCTGCAGAATCATGTCTGCCGCTTTCGCCCCGATCATGAGGACGGTGGCGTAGGTGTTCCCGGAGACGATCTGTGGCATCACTGAAGCGTCGACGACACGTAATCCCTCTGTGTTTTTTACCCTGCGCACGACAAGAACTATCATCAGCATTCAGGTCTTACAAGCACACTATGACCTGCGTCCTGTTCTCACTGAAATGCAGTTCCATGTTTTGCAGGCCAAGGTCAAAAAGGTAAATATTGACATGCAGAAGTAAGCATGAATAAAGAGAGCTGAAGCGCGTGTAGTCATGATAGAGAGTTAAAGACTGTTTCCGGAGAGCTGCAAGCCTAGATCAGTCAGTGATCGAGCGAAGGGGAGAAAGCAAGGCATATTCTTCTATAGTTCACATGCAGACACAGCAAATTATTGTGGGCCAGAATAGCTCTCATGGTGCCCGCTTTCCGCTGCTGCATGCTGCGACTGCTGTTTAGAAACTTGGACGTATGGCTGAAACGAGTGAGCGAAGGTAATGCTCGTTTTGCGAGAGCAAGATGCCAAATCAATACCTGAACTTTACAAATAAAGTTCTTTCTACGTGATATATTCGTCTATATCCCACACACTGGAATGATCCAAAGCATAAAAAATTACACCATCTTCCCGAGGGGAATAATGGGCTGATGCGGAGCATCGCGGTCGTTATAACGGCGTTAATTACGTTGTTATTACGTTGTCGTTATAACGGCGTTAATTACGTTGTTATTACGTTGTCTTCAGAGGTGCTCGCGGTTCTGTTAATGAACTGGCTGCTGCTGTTTGAAGATGTGCCAGACAGTTCGTTGATAGATTCGTTGGCGTCCATTCAGTGCATCGGACGGCGCAGCGTGACTTAACCGAAGCAGCAACTGAGGCAGCGGCGCATGCACCGGGTTTATATAAGCAGCTGGCGCGGAGAGGAGAAGGAGAGAGAGAGGCGCGCATGCGCGCCCTATCGCACAGGCGGCGGATGAAGACACGGAGGGAGAAGTGCGTTATCGAACAGATGGCGTGGAGAGGAGGAGAGAGGCGTTATCGCACAGCTAGCGTGGAGAGAATGAGGAGAGGTGTGGACGGACGCCGACGCCGACGCCAACGACGCCGCGGGACAGGCCGCCGCTATAAGATGCTCCGCATCTAAAAAATTACTCCATCTCCCGCTAAAGGCAACCATGTGTGTATGCAAAGCAGCGGGGAGATGGTTAGCTTGAGCGGGAGATGGTTTCGCGGCAGCGGCCCGAGCGCTCATCGCGGCGCTGCACAGGAGAGAGAATGAGGGGCGTGCGCTCCGTCATTTTCATACCGCGGAACTACCGTGGCGCCCCCAGCGGAGTATGCAGCTTGAGCGGGAGATGGTTTCGCGGCAGCGGCCCGAGCGTTCATCGCGGCGCTGCAGAGGAGAAAGAATGAGGCGCGCGCGCTCCGTCATTTTCATACCGCGGAACTACCGTGGCGCCCCCAGCGGAGTAAGCAGCTATCGCACCACCTGTCTAGCGCGCCGATCCGGATCCCTAGAGGAGAGAAAGGAGGGGGGAGCGTAGGAGAGGAGAGAGAGGGAGGGGACGCGCATGCGCTGTGGGGGTGTGGCACGCGGGCGCAGCTCCATAGATTATTCCTAGAGAGAAAGGGGGGCAGTGTAGGACAGGAGAGAGAGGGGGATGGGACGCGCATGCGCTGTGGGGGTGTGGGACGCGGGACAACAGACAGAGCCGCCAGCAAGAAATGCTTCGCATTTAAAAAAGGACAACAAAGAAAAGCTGAAGCGAAAATGAATCAAGGAAACAATGCTCAGTCCTGCATGGAGACCTACTAAAGCATCCTCAGCACTAGCAGGGAGCCATTGCAAACTTCAGTCGAATGTCGCTGAGAAACACGTTCGGCGTGCTTGCGTTATATCCGTGCGGTTGCTTGTGTTCGAGAACAACGTTCTTCTGATGATAGACTGCATGCTATTCATACTGAACGCTGCATTTCAAACAAAGATGTAGCCTAGCTAGGTCTGCGCAAAGTATGTATATAGGCATTGTAAAGAACCAAACTACCGCTCACCTCTCATATACAGGGCAACGACATCCTCAATGGAGATAAAAGGCGTAGCACTTCAGAAACAGGACACAACAAAACAGACAACACAGACGTCTATGTTCTACTTCTTGTGTCCTGTTTCTGATACGCTACGCCTTTTAACTCCATCATGTTATACCAACAAGCCCAACGTACAACGTTAGACACACTCGACTAACCACATAATTCTCGTTATTCAATGGAGAAAGTGAGAGGCCCAATTCTTCTCGTTTATCGCCATGGCCAGGGCACCCTTTATGTCATGGATAAGCGAAGTCTGTCACAGTGGGGCCTGTTGCAAGAGTTACGGTTGCGTGAAGGCGAAAAAAATTTGCGTAGCTTGCACTGGACGCGCAATGCTAGCGACGGCGGAGCTGATGGGCACCTAGCTAGTCCTGGCTTTTGGGCTAGGCGAAGCACTACCAAGTCATCCCCAGCATTTCCCGGAATTAATTGATCATTGATCTATTATTGATTAGCTATTGATTGGCTACCGCTTGGCTATCGCAAATTATTCGCCACGAATTAGCGACCAACCGATTACGAAGTCATCACTACCAAGCCTAGATTGGCAATACCAAGATTGATTGGCTGTCGATTGGCTATTGATGATTGACTAAGCTTAAGTAGTCCCACCCATGCTTAGCTAGAATTAGCCAGGCTCAGCTTCGCTAGATCGCAGGGGTATGTGCCATTGTGATTGGACCCTTTCTGCACTACTGCCAGGTCGGGCCACATTTTTTTTCGCCGCATCATGGACTTACCGCCGGCTCAAACAGCTCCGCTGTTGAAATCTCCGCCCCTTCCTCTCAGTGAAGATGATCGAACAGCGAAGCTGTGTTGGTTACTAGAGCACTGCACCGGCCGATTTTTTCGGCCCGGGCCCGGCCCGGGCCCGTTTTTACATTGGGCGGCCCGCCCGAGCCCGATCAAAACTTTTATGGCAAGACCCGGGCCCGGCCCGGGCCCGGAAATAATTTACGTTACCTGCCCGGCCCGGCCCGCCACCCCTTTACCTTAAGCCCGAGCCCGGCCCCAGCCCGGCTCGAAACCGGCCCGAACCCGGCCCGAGACCGAAAAGTACATATTTTTCAGAGTTGAGAAGCCCGAGAATAACTCGCAGAAAGCCCGAGCCCGGCCCGGGCCCGCGTCAAAAAACCCGAGCCCGGCCCGGGCCCGGGTCAAAAAGCACACGCCGTGCCCGAGCCCGGCCCGAGCCCGTGAAAAAACTGCTCTACCCGGCCCGGCCCGGCCCACGGGCCGGGCCGGGCCCGGGCTTTTGGGTACGCCCGAGCCCGTGCAGTGCTCTATTGGTTACACCGAGTGTTACACTATGCAAGTCAAACTTCGGAAGCAGTGTATATTGTAAACATTTTTCGTTCACCCTTTCACGTCGTTTTCGCTCTTGCGGGCTTCGCGGGGTGACCATGCTTTAAAAAATTCAGAGTCCTTTCACTACTGTGAAGATGGAAGCCAGCGAAGCTATTACTATGGTTGGTATGCTGTAGCGAAAATTGCTATAGTGAATTTATATATTACCATTATTGATTATATTGCGCGTCTTCGGCATGTTCGTCTAAGAGCAAAGACACCGGCTTCTTGTTTTCGCCCGCCCGGCGTGATGGCCAAGTAATGCATTTGTTGCTCCAAGACTTCCCCATCGTCATAGACTAGCGCATGAGCCACAGTTTCATAGCCGCGGCACACTGCACGGCAGCGTCAGGATCCTGTGAGATCTCTCCCGTTCCTGCTTTCTGCGGTTCATACATACATATACAACCTGGGTATGAGCGACACGTGATTTCTTTACCTTCTTTCTTTCCTCTCTTCCTTCTCTCTTTCTCTCTTTCCTTTCTTCCTTCTTTCTTTCTTGTCCCTGGCTCATACCCGCATATCCAATGCGGGCATGCACGACACGTTATTTTATTATCGTTAATCGTGACGTAACTGACGAGCATGTGATGGTATTGATGTTATGACCTATCAGTCATGTTAGTAATCCGTTTTGACAACTGTGCTAAGGAAAAACTGTCGCGAAACCGCCACGCACATGGAGCGGAAATTGTTGTACACGCCGGTTGGTCTACGGACGCGATCTCCTGGAACCTAGCCCTTAACAGCTTCTGTGTAAATAAAGGTACGGCCTGCCGCGTCAGGCCGCTGCAATGAAGCGAGCTTGCGAGCCGTAGTTGCATTCGTGGTCGCTTGGCTGGCCTGAACGGCGCTGCTTCCGGGGATGGGACACGTCGGCGTCCAAGGGCGACGCCGCTCATACCAAAGACAGGAGCGGAGACGTTTCGGACATCCTCACTCGAATAGGACAGGGACTGGCGTCGTATTCAGACGAATACATGCACCAACCTGCATCAGCTACACAGAATACACTCAACGATTTTCACTGACCATTGCCCGTGGTGCACAGACACACCCACACGAAAACATATCTCATGGGAGTGCCCAAAGAGGCCCCCGCGCATAGACAGCCTCATAATACTCGAACATCTACTAAAGAGAAACATGCAGTGGGAGGGTCGCGAGAACCAATTGGCTCTTCTGGACCAAGCCCAGCGAGCCGCTCGTGTCAGTACAGCCTTAGAATAGGGGCCACACCATCGCGACTTCTTTTATTGCTTTTTATTAAAGTTTCTACTCACTCACTCAATTGCCCCTCAAAGCGGGATGCGCACGAGCCTCCAACAAGGGGCGCGCCCCCTAGACTGACATCATGGGCCGAACGGCCGGTGAACCACCGACGGAGAACATGGTAGCCCGCGCTTCGAAATGGGCCGAGTCGCGTTAGAGGGACTATTTCTTTATTCGCGGAGGGAATCGGCTGCCACGCTTCGGTCATCTTGGCAGGGTCTTTCCAGCCTTCTTAAGTTGTAACCGGCTATAGAAGCGAACCGCCGTGGTGGCTCAATCAGCTAAGGCGTTGCGCTGCTGAGCACGAGATGAGGGGATCAAATCCCCGCCGCGCCGGCAGCATTTCGATAGAGGCTAAATGCAAAAATAGCTGTGTGCTTGCGTTGTAGTACACGTTAAAGAATCTCAGGTGGTCAAAATCAATCTGGAGCCCTCCACTACTGCGTGCCTCATAATCAGAACTGGTTTTGGCACGTAAAACCCCAGAAAGATAAAAATGACTATAGAAGCAACAATTGCATGGTGTAGGTCAACAATTGATAATTTACACCGGACTACCTCCTTGCGCACGCATTAATTCGCTCTGCTGTTTTCGTCCGCTGAGCAGCGCAAGAACATATTTCGAGTATTCTGAGTTTTAATGCGTTAGCGTTGCTTTGGTACTTCAGGCAGTTTCCTGGGGCCGTGTTATAATCTTTAGCCCTTCGGTCTGCTGCGCTGAAATAACAGGGTTTGAAAGTAACCATCCGATCAACTTGAGTCGCTGATTATGTGCCATTGAGTAAATCTGTGCGGCTCTTCAACGAACCTCTTTAACACAGACGTGAGTCTAGATACACGACTACGCAGGCACCGCTGTTCCAAGTAACCCTTTGACGCGGACTTACAGCACTATGTATGTGCCACACAGTCTGTGCTGGTCTTCAATAAACCTCCTTGATGTGAACTTGGGTCACCCCAGTAAGTGTGTACCGCTCTTCAAATGAACGTCTTTGACGCCAACTTGGGTAACTAGGCATGAGCCACTCGAAATGTGGCGCCTCTACAATGACGACAAACATCCTTTAAATTACTCCGGTGCCGACCGAAATTGAAAGCACGTCACCAGGGTTCCTCAAGGACAGCAACGCGACGCATCAGCAGGCTGCTCCGCAAATGCACTGGCTCTGTGGTGCTTTCCAATGAACGACTTTCACCACAACGCTTTAGCGACCTGCACCATGAATTCAGTGGGTATGAGGTGAGCTTCACTGAAGCTCTCTCCTACTTGGGTCACAGAGTATGTGCTACTGAGTGTGCTACAAGCGAGGAAACAATTCTCCGCGTTCGAAGGCCACACGTGCACTCCTTGGCAGTGCCACTTGATGGCAAATCGTGTCCAGATAAAAGCGCGAGGGAGGAGGCCGTTTGCAGCGTGCCGTGCTTCTCAGGGTTCACACGCACCGGTGCACCATGCATTTCGGAGGCCACGCTCAGGCTTCGCGGTTGTGGCCCTAGATGCCACCGATGGTTCTGAGGGAAGTGAAAAAGAGGGGTCCCACTGCAATGCACGCTGCATACATAACTCGTTTCGACGGTGGCAATACGTTGTGTCGCTATATTGACTCATTACTAACGCATTGCCGTCGACATGCAGTCATCGTGATATCAGTTTTGCCGCATTTTTTTCAGTGACATTTATTACGCTTAGCATTTCAAGTCTAATGTTATAAAAAATCGCCACAAGCGCTAAGGCTGCGTCAACCACAGAAACTTCTGCCAAAAAAGAAAAAAAAAATGCGTTTCATCAATTGCTCGTAAGGAGCACTTCCTACCGTTTCTTTTCAAGTCTCCGCGCGCCTGTCAAAACACAAAAAACGCACATAAGCACTGCTGCGCCTCACTCCATCTCACAACTGAGAAAGGTGCTGGCTGGGTTCCAAAGTGTCGAGTTTTAAAAATAAAAGTTGGTTGGAGTTCCTACACTCTTTAATTCAGTTGTTCCCAACCAGGTTGATGTCTGCCGAATGTTTAACTTTGGGCCTAAAAACAGGTCAGTGCTCCTAAACATAAACACCGCAATCCTTTCCCCTGTCTTGCGTTAGGTTGCACCAGTAACAAGCGTTCAGTAGCACCAGTGACGGTATACTGCTTCAGCTTGCTGGTTGCACAAATTGCAACAAAAGATGAGATACGTGTGCTGCAGTCGATCAAGATAAATGAATCGCTCTCTCGTTTGCTGGCTCTCACTGTGTTATCTATGTCATCGCTCGAGATAGCGAGCAAACAAAGCAGGGGCTATATATGTGCGGTCTGTTTTGCATGCGGGATTTGGACATATACATAACACACGGACTTTTTTACTCAGCGCGCAACTTGGAACATGCATGTGCCACCATCCAAATTCCGCACATATACTCTATACGATATCACAAAAATATATCTGCAACTTTTATTCTAGAATCCTTTCTTAGTAAATATATCGTGCTACTGTCACCAATAACATGTATTTCTCTTGCCCAGTGTACAATGCAACCTGCGACCATTTGGCTATTGTTAGAGGTACTAAACAATTATAATCGTCATAATATTTTGTTGCTTACCAATAACGGCTTAACTAATATTACACTACACTAAAAAAAGTCACAAATGGCCGAACTAAATAAGAGGTGCTCGTCTATAAAATCCGCTCCCACAGACGAGCATCAAAGACAAATTACCTCAGACTGCTGTCAACAACAGCCCGCTGGTGTTCCCCCATGGCGCACGTGCAGCAGACATGCTGACCAGGAAAGGCAGTGTGCTGCACGAAGCAAGTCACGTAGTCAGGGCTCCATACATCGAACTGGCTGCAATAGGGGAACTTTTTCTTCCACACTTCAGCACCGATATCCTTCATGGCCTTAGTGTCGAACAGCCCTAGTAATTTCAGAGTTCCTGAAAAGAGAGAATTTCAACAGCAGCACTTACTTTATATTGCGCCTGGAGTTTTGATATTGGCCTTTTTTTCTACAAGATAGAAGAAAAAAAGAAACCTATGAATGCCGACGTTAATGCGATTAGCGCTGAAGCAATGTTGGGACGCACCGTATTGGCAACGCCGAAAAACGTCATGCATGAGACGTGTATGCAGCCTCTCTCCTTCTTTCGCCCTTCCCACTGTACACGCAGTGTCATCTGTCGGCGCCGTCGCGTGGCCCGGGGCGTGGCTGATGAATGCGTGAATACATATTGATACAATATTGTATAAATGTATATGACGCGGTTTCGATTCCGCCCTGTACCGGAGAAATGTTAAAGGTTCTTTTTTTCTTAATTTAAAGGCGGCAAAACCCAGTGGCACATATCGAGTAAAGCATATCCAGTGACCCAAGTTTGTCCGACCTCTCTCGGTTTAGAGACCTGCTGGATCAGCACACCATCCCGATGCACTACACATTTCACCCTGAACTACCCAGATGCCAAATGTGCGGGAACATGGTTAGAGACACATGTAGCCCATATATAGTGCGTAAGATATCCTAAGAATTGTAATCGCGTAAAAAAATCACGCACAGCACCGTTAGCACAAATTCAAACTAGTTGATCTCTTGATATCAATTTTTCCTAATAATAAAATACATTATACTCCTTCAGTTACACATGACTGCACACTCATATAAGTTGTGGCTGTCAGAACAAGCCTTTATTATAGAGCTGCTGGTTGAATTTTAATATAACATGACCACACGTGAAAGGATGCGCGATGCGCGATGAACGTTGTTTATCAGATTCCTTTGACGTGTGGTCATGTGTACGTAGGGCAGACTTCGAGATGCGTTAACACGAGACTAAGGGAACACTTGTCTAGTCTCAAAGGTCACCCTAGTACGCATTTGGCGATGCATTGTGAAGAACATGCGTGCTCACCTTGTCTTGGAAGTGCCGCCATTTTGTTTAGGCATAGAAACCAAACCGCGAGAGAAATTGTGGAAGCTTACTGGATTGACAAACTAAAGGAAAAATGCATCAGCCATCCTTCTGTTTCATTGTTGGATAAAGAGAATTCGCTCCTGTCATCATATCTTTAACGAATTTTCTCCTTTTGTGCTTGTTTTATGAACATTGCTGCTTTTTATGCTGACCGGCTAGCGACATTTCGTGACAAGCGTTATTTTATGCGCTCTTGATGTGTTCTATTGACAGGATCGCGCTGATCTGTGGGTATTTAAGCCGATGGTTCTTCCATAATAAAAATCAGTTGTTAGAAAGCGCTCGTCCTTGTGTCTCTTTTTTCTTCGTCCCTGTTTGTTTGCGCACAAAAATTTAAGAAAATGAATCGTATGATTGTCATCCTTCCTTGCTGCTTGTTACAGTATTGCACGATTTGCCTATATTGGACATAATGCACATAGCGCAAAATAATACCGGATATAGTGCGATGCGAGACGGCCCACAGCGGCCGGTAAAGTACGTAAGCGCGGAAGGGAGCTCCAACACCAACATGCTGTTGTCTTGCTCTCGTCATCATTTCATCCTCATGATTTCGTTACCATGATGCCATTATAACCATTCCTTCGTTGTTTTGGCATTGTCATCCTTCAGCTACCTTCACTCCGTAGCTGTCACTGTATGGTCATATCGTGCTGATAAACCCGAGGTCGAGAATGTCGCGGGAGCCAGTGCCAGCCGTGGCGGCCGCATTTCGGTGGGGGCGAAATACATATACGCCCGTGTACGGTGGGTGCACGTTGAAGAACCCCAGGTGGTCGAAATGTATCCGCAGTGCCTGACCACGGCGTGCCTTATAATCAGATCGTGCTTTAGCGCGTAAAACCTCAATTCAGATTCAAATTAAATTGTAATCTTCTCATCATCCCGCTGCCATCTTCCAGACGTCGTCCTGATACAGACAACGGGATCCAATCGTCGTCATGCCACTGTGATCATTGGCCAGTGTCACAGAGTCACCGCTATGGTCACCGTGGTCGTTTCATTGTTGTCTTTTTGTCGTAGTGATTGAACTATGGTCATGCTAATGTTGCCCTGGCTTTCTCATCCCACCATCGTTCTCACCTATCAGCATCATTCCAGCATCGTAATCACGTTGTTGTAACGTCGTCGTCGCTATTTCATAGTTGTCGTTGCAGCGTCATTATACAGTCATCTTCATGCCGTCGTGGTCATTCCATCATCGTCATTCGTTCGTTTTTATGCGTGATATGTTCATGATGGAGCGCAACCAGTTCATGTTTAGCAAAGTGGTGCACAGTGAAAGCGTATTCAACTGTGTCTGCTTAAAAATGGTCGCTAACTTGAAACACCATTCAGCATAAACAGCGATGAAAGCTTCGCTTAGAAAATTTACACAGCGCGTGTGAGTGGCAGATTTTTTTTTGTCAGAGTCATCAGAATGCACATTACGCTGATTGTTACAAACGAACAGTAAATTTTTGGCACGCACTGACAGGCCAATTTCTTGATGCGACACCGTATCACAAAGTACTTCTACAATTGTTGATTAAATACTACAAAGCAACTTCGCGTGTGTTATTTTCGGAGGCCATCAATGTATTAAATGTGGTGAATTGTCAAAGAAGCCCCCGTTTCGTTCTTCCGTAAATTCTGCTACCCACTCCTTGGCGAAATAGTTGTTTATTGCAGGTCATGCGGCCAATTTCTGTGGTTTTAGATATTGCGAATTCCAACAGCTGGGGTGATTATGACAGAAAATCTTCGCCGTAGAATGCGACAGCAAATAAAGAGCTGGTTTCT
The DNA here is from genome assembly GCF_013339745.2 of Dermacentor silvarum. NCBI lineage: Eukaryota > Metazoa > Arthropoda > Arachnida > Ixodida > Ixodidae > Dermacentor > Dermacentor silvarum. The sequence continues at coordinate 188,896,625 of NC_051158.1, forward strand.
TTGTACTCTCAGCTAGCGTACGCGGCCGGTAGACTCCGGCCACCTGCCTTCATTGTCTGCAGCGGTGATGTCCAGCGGCGGCTTGCCAGCGGAGCAGCACGCCGTCGTATTGGTCCGGTCAGCGGGGACGTTCTTACAGCACGGGCTTTAGGCGATTATTTTCTACCTTCCGTGCCATCTTAAGCGACCGCCACTAGCGCCGCTACATTAGCGATAAAAGGGTAAATCGTCTACGCCTTTCGCAAAACCACCGTGCCTTTCACATGCTGTCACAGGACTCAAAGTTTACGATCAAGCTATAGATTTAGATATGGATGTGTGTACATATAAGTTTTTGGTCTGTCGATATAGACACAAAATTTCACATCCAAATAATACATAAATACGGAAGCCTGATGAAAAGCTTGTATACGTAAATCTATATTCCTGCACACATCTGTCATGAAACAATCAATCAATTTCTATAAATGATTCTAAAAACAGTAGGGCACTAAAACCAATAATTGTATATGGTGAAATTATGTGATACGTCTTATGTATTAAAGAAAATTTCACCCAAGAGCACGCAAGAAATTCATTTGCATTGGCAAGCTTGTTATACTTTTGGACCAAAAATAGTTTTACGCCTGGTACTCAGTTACAGAGAAAATAATTCCTTTCTGCCTGTGCAGCGAGAAATACAAGTGATGTACAAAACGAACACATGGGACACCAACGTTACCCGCAGAATTTGGCTACGAACATCGTATTGAAGGTACTAACGCACTGTGTGAATTCAGCCCAGCAAGGCGAGACAGCCGGAGTGGCACCGCGGTGCAACATGGATGAGAAAGATCCCTATGTCAATTAACCTTCTGGCCAGGGCGTCAGAACTTGCGCTCATCGAAATATTTAATTAATATACAAAGCCAATCACATTTCCTTGTCATGTCACGAGCTGAAACAAGTCACCTGGAACACCGGTTACCTTAGTATAGACCGCTGGAAGATTCTCACGAATAATTCAGAACAATATCAGTGTGTTAAACAAGCCGCCTGAATTAAAGTCCTATCGATATTTACAGATGTTCCTAGTGTGCTTACCATTCACTATTCGAGTTAAATCGATATTTTCTGACAGCATGTTTGGGTTTATATGTGGCTTGTCTTCGGGCTTTTTAGAACGTAGATAGACGGCACCTCGTGATTTTGGCTTTACCATGGCAACTGCATTCATGAAGCCATTTTTTCCAAACATTGGCTTGTAGTATTTGTCATACACCTAAAAAAAGTAAAACACGAAGGTCAGGATTCAAAGCTATAGCATTCGGAATCAAATTAGCCTGCTGTTGTGAGTAAGTTTGGCGCCCGAGTATTACGTTTACCTGCACAGGTTTGTGTTCATGCCAAATAGAAGGCGGCAACATCTACGAAGGCTTAAACTAGAAAACTAAAACCGTTTAAATAGCCTTTCTTGACTTTATTGCAGTTGATGCGGTAAGTAGGGCTACTGACAGCTGACCAATCAGGGAAGCCAAACTCACTCACTTGAATGTAGCTCTTCATTAACGAAATAAATCTCTTAAAAATGCAGCAGTCTTGTGCGATCTTATACAATCGCATTCCAATTACCAGCGAAGTTGTTTCTCCAGAGTCGTCGCAATAACAATTTCAATTTGTCTGCAATTAAATTACCTGGTATAAAATGTTGCCTCTGTTTGGTCCTTTTGAAAACTTCGCCGCGTATGACGCCTTGGAGCACTTCTTAAGTAAGTTTTGAGAAGGCAATAATTAATCTACACCTATTTCACCTCATCAAAACATTTGTCATAGCGTCGCCTCCCCTCCCTTCTTCTGTTCCCTAATTTTGATCATGGTTGCTTACAGTTTTCCAAAATAAGCAAAAAAAAAAAAAAACGTTCGTTCTTCACAATTTACACCAACGTGCTCTGCATAGCTTGCATGCCTAATTTACTGAAATTGTCGCGATTATTCCACATTGAATTTAGCCTGCACATTACCTACAACGTGCCCCTAAATAAAAGAAATATTAAGATCATATTGCTTGTATACTGTACGGTTAGTTGTCAGAAGTTCCCTGGGGAACCTACTACGAATCTTGTATAATGCCTAAAAAGAGAAAAACGAAGGCTCGAGAATTACATATAACGCTTGTAATTAGGGCAGAAACACTGAAATTTCACCACACAATGCACCTAACATTAACCCCATTCCGAGAAATATAAATATTGTGTAAGGTAGAGTTTTCTCTGGACATTGACAGGCAGAGCTGAAAACGGTTATATGGCACTTTGAAATATTTGAGTATAAATTTTTGCGAAGGCCCACATTTTTCACGCGTACGCATTTACGTTCGCACAGACATTTGCCGTAGCTTTCCCCCAAGTTTGGCTAAATTTGAGTTTGGTGGCATTTGTAGTTCTACCAGGGCAACAAGATAAATTCTGCGCTGCTTCTAATACACATTCGTAACGCTCTGACTGGTTTGCATTCGTGATGCACAGCGAAAGCACAATTAAGCCACATAGTTCAAGTTCTACCGTCTCTGACATTGTTGCCGTCGTCGTCGCCATCGCCGTGATGTTCCTTATGAAGTCCAAACACGATAACGTCGTTGCCACGTGCCGTACGCTGTATGTTCCAGTAAAAGCTCGCGAGCGTCAGCCTACGATCGCGAATCAATCTCGCGCGCGCGAGGAAGGCAAAGTGGACGGCACCATATTCTGCCGCGCGCGATGCCAGTGGGCGCCGTATCTTACAAGCTATGTGCGACGTGGACACAGTATGCGTAGTGTCGGTAGCTTCGTATGCCCTGTGCTTCCGACGTTTAGTTCGCGTTGCAGTGGGAGACCGCATGATGCGACCGCGCTTCCTCGCTCCAGCGTTTTGACAGCTAGTTTCCGCGGTCACCGAGACAGATGTCTTCATGTTCACCTATTCGCGCATGACACCGTGCTTGTTAATTTCGTTAGTAAGCGAATCTTTGCAAGTTTATTCGGCGGATAAAACTTATATCCTTACTTGGAATAGCTGTCTACTAATTTGGTATGGTAATCAATGCTTCGCCTTTCAGACGAAACTCCGTCTGTTTTGTATACATCCCTATCTTTTTCCCTTTGTAAAAACTTCTCCATCTACGGTGTAGCGTTACCCATGCCTGTAACGGAAGTGGTCGTATGAATCTCTTCCCTGCTTTTTTCCACCAATACTCTCAAAGTTTGTCGCACATTACGGCTGCTGACCCGTTGATACTTCAGTCCACATTAAATCCAAGCGCTTCTGGAAGGTGTACGTTCCCTACGGATCTCACGGGGTGAATTCCTTCGCATTCCATTAGGATGTGCTGAGTGGTCTCCGTATTCTTGCCGCAGAATACACATGCCTCATCCAGCTGCGAGTGTTTGCTCTGTTATGTTTTTGCGCATGGCATCCAGCCCGATACTCGAATAGCAAGACACTACCCTTTGTGTTATCGTACAAATTTTCCCGTCTACTTTTTGTGTTCCCATTCTTGTAATTCTCCACGGTAACATTTGTTTCCATTTGTTGCATCCATTAAACTGTCTTTGTTTCTGCAACTTCCTTTTTTGATGAATCCTGCTTGTATGTGTGCACTTTCAACTACCCTGTACTTGGTTGCCGTTTAATTTGATTCATGCTCCCAAGTTTTTCTTCAAAATTCATTAATTTTTGTCTGCGCTTCTCTGGCTTCAAATGAGACCTAACATGTCACTCTGCACTGCTTCATTTGTCGTATTGAAATTGGCGGATGTTAGCGTTGGCACCATTACTCCTTTCTAGATTGCACGCACCACCTCATATTTGTTGTGGTCCCAAAGTGCTCTATGTTTCATAATTGCTGCACTGCGCTTCCCCTTTATTTTCAGATATCATTTGTAGGTGCTCAAGTAGATCTTCTCGTCGTTTACGTATACGTAGAGGTACTTATATTCATTGACTATAGGTATGACTTGTTGGTGAATTGACAGCACGTAATTACTTGTCTCTTCATGAAGGTCATAATTCCCGGTTGCTCTGTGCTGAACACTTCTTCTTTGTTCCTCGGGTTTTACGTGCCAAAACCAGTTATTATGAGGCCCAACGTAGTGGAGGGCCCTGGTTTAAGTTTGACCACCTGGGGTTCATTAACGTGCACTACAACGCAAGCACACGGGCTTTTTTGCATTTCGCCTCCGTCGAAATGCGGCCGCCGGGATTCGATCCCGTGACCTCATGCTCAGCAGAGCAACGCCTTAGCTAAATGAGCAACCATGGGGGGAAGGCCTTAATCTGGACCTTAATCAGGCCTTAGGTGCTAAACTTAACACCCGGATTTGTCGATACGTTGCCAGACATCTTTTCAAGTCTCTGTAAATCCCTTGCATTGTCCGCTAGTGGCGCTTTGTCATCCGCATATATCAGTCCGGGGACCTTCTGTTGCACCATTTGGCCATTACGCATTACGCGCTGTTTTCCAGTCGTCTCTTTACGTTATTAACATAAAGCGTTAACCACAGTGGAGAGAGAGGACATGCTTACTTCTGTCTTTGGTGAATTTCCACCACTTTATATTTTCGGCCTTCCCATACACTTTGTTCTCGGTTGCCTCTATATATCTCCCTCAACAGCTCCACGAAATCGTCATCTATGCCTTCGTTCTTGCGAATATCCCATAACAATTCCCTGTATACGTTGTCGTAGGCTCCCTTAATATCTCTAAATGCTATCCATAAGGGTTTATTCTGAGCTACTCAAATCTCTATGCAATGAGTTAATAATGTTATCATCTAAGCGTCTGCCTGATCTTAACCCGTTCTGTAGTTCCACAGTGCATCATTTTCCCCCATCCACTTTGCCAGTCATAATAATAATGCTCGCACTGTCATTCTATATATCACAGACGCTACTGTAACTCGCCTGAACGTGCTGATCTTATCCTTATCCCGTTTGCCTCTTCAGATCAGATTCATCGTGCTCTCACGCCATCCAACCGGAATTTTCTTCGTTTTAATCACTTGCTCTATAGCATTACCGAGGAGGGCCTTGCTTTTTGGACCCAGGAGCAAGGCACCCCGCGTCCGCGTGAACGCCGGAGTGAAACTCCGCTTGGGCGTGGACGCCTCTAGTGGCGGCACGTGCGTCCACGTCGGAAAAGCCGCCGCTCTGATAGCGCTGATAGTGCTAGCTCGGTGTAGTGTGCACCACCACGCGCAGTAATTTGATACAGTTCTCTCTTTAATACTTTAGCATTATGATTGTCAAAGCGGAAATAATATTAGGGCATGATGCTTCCAACTAGGGAATTCTCATATTGTGCATAGTATTCTTTGGAATTTGAATAATAATATATACACTGTAGACATGTACCATGCGTAGCCTCTTTGATTTACGAAACACAAGATTGGTAGCAAAGCAAGCTTACAGGGGGGATCTTCATAGCGTGCGTTGTATTCTTTGGCATAGCTTTTCTCTCAATATGATGGTCTCGGTTTTAAGGGCCACAGTATGAACATAATTCCAATGAAAGTTAAGCATTATTTGGAAGCTGGAAAACACGTCACGCAAACGCGTCATATATCCTTTTATTTTGGTTTTGTTTACCTCTTTATGGTTTAGTTTGCGGCAGCAGTCGCAGATGAGACGTGAAGCTAGCGTCATAATCACCACGGGAAGGTAAATAATCTGGTAACGTGATACACCTTCGCCACTCATGTGCTCTCAGAGCGCATGGAAATAGAAATAGAAACTATATTGGGAATGGAAACGATATTAAGGAGGGGTGGTCGGAGCCTCTCAGTCCAGGGCCCCACTGGCCTCTGCCGCCTGCCTGACCTGGCTAATTAAACACTTTTGTCTTGCCAGGTCGGAGCGGGCGAGCTGTGCCTCCCACTGCTCCATTATGTTACTGGTATTTGGTCTAGGAGGGTGCTTAGCGCACTCCCAGGTTACATACATTAGGGTAGGTATGCCACCGTACCAAGGACCGTTGGCCCTATAACGAGTGGGATACATGGAGTTTAGCAATTTGAAATGGGGGAATACCCCAGTCTGTATTTTACGCCAATCGGCGGCTTCTTCCCCGATAAGTCGTGGGTGAGGCGGCGGGTATTTTCTGCGGACTCCGCACTGATGAGCAAGCATGTCAGCAAGCATGTCTTTGGCATTTAAATGGAAAGTTTCAATGGGGCTGCGCTACTGCTCTGCTCATCTCTGCTGCTTGCCTCCGCTCCTCTGCTGCCACGGGAATGCGCCATGAGTTGACTCAGGCTCACGCTCCGCTCAATCGTGTCTGCATTGACGTCAGGGCCGCGTCCTGCCTCCCACTGCTAGCATAAGCGCTGTGCGCACAAACAATAAGGTTCGTGCTGAGAACCTGCGTGCATACCACACCGTAATGCATACAGTGGTCTGAGCGTAGCGGCTATTACGCACCGAATGATAAACGCGCTGTTTCCTTTCGTCTCATCTCTCGCGCCTTCAGGTGCTATGTGTGCAGCACCAGTAATTGCTTTCCTCATCCAGCGAAAGACACCTAATAGCTGCCAGGATGCTGTCTGTGGCACACAGCAGCAGTTAGGTTGCTTGCCGTATGGCACAAAAAATATCTCCCCGCGAATTCTAACACCCTCTGAGAAACTACAGCGCAACGCTTCACTGCAATACAGCTTTCCATGCTTGGCTCGTTGTGCTAATATGTCCGTTTTTTAGATATTCACACATTATTGCCCTAATAAAGACGCCGTACTTGTGCTAAATATTTCAATTTATTACTTCCATGAGTCGACTGTGTATGTATATCACACAAAATGTTCACTACTTGCTTGCTGCTTACCTGCTGTGAGACGTATTTAGACTTCCCAATTTCAGGACTTGGAAAGAGAGCTGTAAGCTCAAGCTCTATATCTGGATCATCGTCAGTCTCACTTCCGACTCCACTGCTCGTAAAGAGCAACGCTTCAAAAGTTCCGGGTATTGTAAGAAGCCCTGTTGAATGCATGAAAAAAAGTTATTTCATTCACGAATAGATTAAAAAAAAACAAGTAGGACGGCGTACAAAGCAAACCAGCTTCAAACAGCAACTATTGCAAATTGAAAAGGCGATCTCATCACAGTCGACGTGGCTCAGCCCCCAGGTGACTGCAACGTTGTGCATAAGTTGTACATTTGCGATGCAGAATACGGGTGCCTATTACACTTTTCGTAATGTTCCTCGTTCTGTTTTTATATGTTGCCAGATTATTAAATGTATAAACATTTCAGAGAAATAGGGGCAGTGAAATGTCAGTATGCTATATTACAAATAGACATGTGCCTTTTGAAAGGTAGTGTCAAGCGAGCGTCCTCTTTCATAGAAACAATGAAAGTCACTGTGCTCGGCACGTCTCTATAAAGAGAACTCGATGTGCTTGTTATGGTTGGCAGATGAATTGCTCTAGCTTGCGTAACCAATAGTAGTAATTGCGTTAAACAAATGCGGTTGCCTTACAGCCAACATGACTAGTCACTGAGAAATACGTAAGATATGTGCACAATCATAATTTGATTTTTTGAGCTGGCTGCATTTGATACTTTGGTGAGGGAACTTCTGACCATGCACGATTTGCACCCGTATGTGTACCGTATCTTCACTAAAATGTGCTATGCGGTTGTCCAAACATTTTCACATTTACCCACCATTCATAAAGAACTGAAAAATAAAACCTAACTCTGATGCCAACCGATCTTATTAATCTCTGTTCGACCATCCGTCAGATTTCTGAGGCGCTCAGTGCCTGCAGACGTTGAGAAATACTGGTCCATGTAAATTATACGAATTGTCGAGCAATATTGAAATGAGCGAAAGGAAACATGTCACTATCAACTAGTTAAAAACGTGTCTTCATTGGGTTAAAACGCTGGCCTCTCTGTCCAGCTCTCAAGATTTTTAATATGGATACACTCTGCAATTATATGTGCTATGTAATAAATGCCGGCATGAGTATACTTGGAAGATATATGGCTAAATGGTATATGCTTCCACAGTAAAAAAAATTACCAAGTGTTACCGTCCGACTAAATGAAACACGTATAGTTCTGTCAATGTTCTCTAGGTAAAATACATGGCTTAAATCAAACTCGACGACGAATTTATCGAACTGTCAGTACGAATTTGTTGTACGACTGATGTACGACTTTTTGTTTCTTCCTGTAACGTTAGCTGGCGACATCACCTGCTGTTCGCGCCGTTGAGACATCCTCACCGGTCTCAACAAAACAACGCACCAAGCCGAGTTTAATTCTGCTTTAAAGCTTGGTGAACTGGCAAAAACTATTACAGTTTCGCCATAAGGGTTAAGTAATCAATGCGATAGCAACATATTAGAATGCTACACGAAGTGCAACACTCGTAAGTGTAGTGGCAGTATGAAATGAAATAAATGTAAGCTGACTAATCAAACACCAACTGTTGTGCTAGCGATCTTCTGTTTGAACCCTGCCAATGGACAATTTTATTTGTTTAATAAAAAAGCCACCGTTTTCCTTAATTAGCAGCTCTATCGCCACTTTTTCGCGTCGCGTATGTTTCAAACTTCTTTCTTATGCCGATCCCGGAGGTAGTGCGCCCCCGAGCTAGTAAACTTCCATAATTTCCTGGTTTGAGTTCTGTTCTTTTTACGGACTTCTAATATATAAGTCTGAGAAGATTTAAGATAAAGGGCATGCGCGGCCGGTGCTTTGTTTCATGGCATTAGCTTGTGGATTGCGCTTCCGGAAAATTTTGAGGGCTCATTTTGTCAAGAATGTAAGACCTGGTATGAACAATTTTACTGATAGAATGTTGTGCCAATATAACCCACATATACCACGTGTCCTATAGCATGGCATAACATATAGTGTACATATACCTAAATATATAGGGTGATTCACTTAACTTTAGCCAAACATTCTTAAACATGTGCAAATTCTTCGTAGCTGGACAGAACCAAGGTAATATTGTTTGCTGTAGCTTGGATATACTCAGATAATTTTTTGCATTCTGCCTAATTAGGTAGTTAGTCCTAATTATTTATCAACTTCTCAATTATTATAATTAGATGCAAAGTGTCAATGAAAAAAATTGTAGAGCAACATGAAAAACTCCCGATACAGCTTTGTGTTGCTTAATACATGCTACATAAAAGTGTTCTTCCAAGTGTGAAAGAAGCCCACGAATACACGCAAGATTGTCACGCGACCGGCCGTTCGAGATAATAAATTGAAGTAGGGAAGTATCTAATGATAAGTGAAAAGTCGCTGGAAAAATTTTTTTTTCGTTGTTGGTGGCAATAAACTGGACTAGCGTGTATGACTGCAATGATCCTAATGATGCTTACGAGAGCTTCGATAAAAGCAAGTTATGATGATGCGTTTCCTTTACAATGTGGCTGAAAGAATAATAAAGCGATAAGATAACCGTGGATTAACCCTGCACTCTACAGAAGAATAAGAAAAAAAAACAAGACGTATCACACTTTTATTATTATGCGTGATGTAAACCTATTTAAGGAGTTCAAAAAGGTTCGACATAAACTAATTTCAGATCTAAAGAAAGCAGACGAAAATTATTATGAAAGTTTGTTTCTTCGCCATCAAACTAACGTAAAAAGATATCGGAAACAGTCAACAGATTGACAAGCAGAAAAAATGCAAGAGCCTGCCTTCAAGAGATTCAGATAAATGTAAATGCGATGGCAGGGGAGAGTTTCGACTAACACCTTCAATGAGTATTTCATACAATCAGGGCAGGCAGATAGCGCAATTATGAGCAGTCAACAACTATCAAGACATATCAGTTCTTTACCAAATTTGTTTGGTCTGTATCACGTCTTCCCGCAAGAGAATGAAGGGTTACTTAATAGAATAAAAAATTAGGTCACCGCATTTTATGACAAATTCAGGGCGAAGCAGTAAAGTATGTTTCCAAGTTAATAAATACCGTTCTCGCCCATATTATTAACTTAATGTTCGACACTGGTATCTTCCCTGACAAACTGGAAATAGCAAGGGTTGTTTTGATATACAAATCCGAAGACGAAATTATCGGCCAATATCTGTATTACTTGTTTTATCAAAAGTTTTCACTCGACAATTATTTATCGCAAAACAAAGTTCTTAGAGAAATATATCATATCTAGTTCGCAGTTTGCATTTCAATAAGACAAGTCAACTGAACAAGAGCTACTTCGTGCAAAACAGAAAATCACTGAAGGTATGGAAAATAAGGATTATACATTAGGGCTATTTCTAGACTTGCGAAAAGCGTTTGATTCGGTTAATTATAGTATACTACTTCTAAAACTGCAATGCTATGAAATACGTGCCATGCCATTGAAATTAATAACCAGCTATCTTGAGAAACGCTTCCAATATACAGATGTTAATAATTTTTCTTCTACCTCGTCAAATGTAACAAATGAAGTACCTCGAGGTCCTACACTGTATTGGATCCTACCCTGTTTTTGTTATACATCAATGACATAACTGAGATTGAGAACACCCTTCATATAGTAATGTTCGCAGACAATACTAACATATGGGGCGCTATAACGTAAAATGATTCCAAACTGTTTTGATTCCAATTTCTGCAATCAGCCTCCACGATTGGTCAAAACATTTTCGGGCCACTCCCAACTTCGCTGGTCTGTCACGCGACGTCACGAAAACCGCGATTGCTCCCCATCTGATATAACATGCACACACTGATTATGCATGATTAAACCACACAAAAGAAAAATAATCATTCCTGATTCGATGCCTTTTCACCATTAGCCCTCTGCTATTGGTCCAAGTTTTCTGGCTACGCCCACTTCGCCTGTCTGTCACGCGACCTCACAAAACCGCAAAAACTCACAACGTCAAACTGACGTGTACGCGAAAAAAAATGCATTAATATGCCGAACAAAACTGAAAAATTTTCTGAATAGCCACAGACTGCCCCGTTCTGAAAGGAATAGAATATGGCTGCCCGCCGATCGCTCAGGCCCTCGCGACTTGCACCTGCCGGTGAGCATGTATTTATTTGCGCATGATAAACCTTTTTGCGCGACAGTAAAACGTTATCTAGCCCTTTCGGCATGCATACGACATCGCTCTGCCAACTCTTCCTTGCTGAGGATCCGTTTTAGCGGCATTCTTATCCTTCCGTTGCACGCCGCCGCGATTTTCGACCAGCCACCGCAAGCTAAGTAAGGCGAAACGGACCAATCGGAGAAGCCGGCACCACCCTCTTGATGCGGTTATCTATTTTCACTGTGCTGGCGCGGCCCCATCGAAACCCTCTCCACTAGACGGTGCTCCTCGCCTCTTGTCAGCCAATCAGATAATAGAAACCGCTGAGTGTAGACAATGTTATTGGTTTTGAAAGCGAACAAAGGTGACCTCCTATAAACGAGGAGAGTGTTTGATTGGGTTGTGCAGACAACGCTGCGGGTCACCGCCCGATGCTTGCGTCGGTGGTTACGTAAATTTGACGTCAGGAGTTTGGAATCATTTTACGTTATAGCGCCCATGTTTGACGTCACAGACTAAACGTGCACTTCAAGAAAAGACTAATCATTATCTACAAAACCTATCCGACTGGCTAAGCGTTAATTCTCTACAATGAAATACCTATAAAACCAAATATATAATTTTTCCTCCTCCAAATAAACACGACCAACATATCATGCGTGTTAGGTATGGAACCGAGAGTATTCAGCAAACAACTGAGCAAGAATGCCTAGACGTTTGGTTTCTAGAGTCCTTGGCATGGTCACGTCATGTGGACCATTTGGTAATCGATAAAGCTCGATGAATATGATGCATTAAAAGATTTCTACATTATTCCTTTTCGTATAAAAAGAAACTCTTTATTACACTCTAGTGTATTCTAATATTGTCCATTGTTCGCTAGCATGGGAAATATTACGGCAAATACCACAGTCAGAGCTAGCATGGCATCAATAGCACATAAGTTCGAGCTGAGTACCTGTGTGAGGGCGCGTAATAGTTCGCAGAGGATGGAAGGCGGCGAAATGACTAAAAGACGTGGCGTTCGTCTCCACAATGTCGATGGGATCGGCGGATGAACGGGCGACCAGAGTACGGTAGCTTTGGTTGGAAGAGGGGACGCAGGTGGCTTGGTAGCACGGGCAGATGGCGGTGGCGTTCTGGACCGGCAGCTGGGCGTAGAACTCGGGCCTGTAGGCCGACTGCTCACGTTCTGTCCACGGGCGCAGAAACTCGCCGGCCTCGGGCAGCAGTTCACGATCGGGTAGAGTGGCGACGCCTAGGAACGGGTTAGCAAGAGGCCCCACTCGGGTGAAATCCTGGTGGCTCGGGTCCGGAACCCGACCCGAGGTCGGGTTCCGGGTCCGGTGGCCGACCTTCTCCTGGCGTCGCTTCCTGGAACTCTCCCTTCTTCTGCCACCGCGCCTTGCTTTTCTGCAGCTCTGGCCGATTCATCTTTTGCTGATTGACCGCCTAACGCCCCGTGGTTTCTTCTGATTGGATCGGCCTTTTCTTTTCTCTTCTTGCGCCGCGTGTTCACGCTCTTCGACGTTGTCGTTTTCCATGCATCGCGGAATTCGCCTCCGCGAGCGAACTACTTATCCTCTGCTTCTTGTCTGTCTCCAACCACCGCACTGTGTCGCGCACTCCACACACCACAAAAGCCCCTTGCTGGAATTTTTTTCCAAAGGGAAAGGCTGTCGCGAGTGCGCGGCACATTTTACACAACGTTTAACACAACATTGACTCTGGATTCATCACGTTAGTCTGGTTAGTGACCACACAATACACTTTCAAGTCCCAGAGAAGGTTCACAGGGCATGTAACAGATAACACTTGTGATTTCCGATAGCATAGCCTCAAACAAAAGTTCAATACACTTAAACAATCCTATTCGGTTTCGGGTCAGCTATCCATAAAGTCTTAACTTATGAGGTTTTACGTGCCAAAACCAGTTCTGATTATGAGGCACGCCGTAGTGGGGCACTCCGGAAATTTGGACTACCTGGGGTTCTTTAACGTGCAGCTAAATCTACGTACACGGGTGTTTTCGCATTTCGCCCCCATCGAAATGCAGCCACTATAAAATGTAACAGGGGATCTGTTAGCATCCACAGGTTACTCTTACCCACATTAAGCGCACCGCACGTCTCTTCTGCTATCGAGGCGACACCTGTATAGTGTCATTGCGATTTGTTTTGGAAACGGAAAAGACCTCACTCAGACGTTTAGGTGAATCGCCGGCCGCGATATGGTCGCACGAGCATCTAGCCCACGTCTTAGCGAAAATTGTTTAGATCTCGCCTAACAAATGACAGGACTGCTCCGCTTCCTTATTCCTGGGGAAATTCAAAGTCGATACCTCACATTTGCATTCTTTCGGACCTATTTCAGGTTCCTGCGACGTGTGGTCTTTAGCGGTGGCCAAATTTTGTTTGCCGAAGTCTGCTGCAAGCTGGCCACCATGCTGACCTTGCGTGTATACGTCGTCATCAAGTGCCAACCTGCAATGTGGCGTGTATTGTAAGTCACATGACTTTTCTTTTTGGACGACTATGTTCCTTCCATCGAGCACATCTGCACTCGTGTTTATTGTACCTCGACCTATCAGGTCTTCCGGGATGCGGGCAGGCAAACCCGCCCTCACTTGAGGTGAGCCATATGAGTGGACTTCCAAACTGATGAGGCCATTTGTTACCATTGCAAATGGTATACCGGAAGAGTGGGTGAGCGTCTCATCACTCGCCTCGCACTCATCGAGGTTCTCGGCTACGCGAACTTTGCCCCGTCCATCGGGCTTTCTATAGGCATCTGCGCCTCTTTATGCAATGTGCTTTTAACTGAACCGGTTCGCAAGCGTACCTCCTTGCCGATCTTGCCCTCTTCCAGGTCACTGCCCATGCGCACTGTTGCCCGGTCCGTTGGGCTTTCTGAAGGCATGTGAGCCTCCTTTTACAATGTGCTTTTAGTAGCACACATGCGCATGCGTGCCTCGATTTCAGCGGGAGTTGCCTGTTCCCGGCTCACCGATCTATCCTCAGCATTCCTGAGGTTTATGTCAGGGCCTACGCTGGTCTGTTCCTTGTTCACTTCTCTGTTGCCCTCTTGTTTCGTGCCTTTTTCTAACAAGAGACCCTGACGGCGTTTGGGGCTATCACTAGACAAGATGTCGAACCGCTGCGTCTGGAGCCCGCGCCAAATGCTTGCTCAATAGAGCTTGCATACGACTCCAGCTCGCGAATCCTTATCTGTGAGCATGCTATTTCCACCTCTGCGACCGAGAGGCGCAACTGCACCACAGGCGTCTCGCGCTCAAGGGCGGTATTCTGTAAGAGTCCAATTAGTGGACTGTCCATTTCGGCTGTTGCTGATTGTCTGCTGCTTCCCGTGCCAGATGGTGCCAGCCAGTCTCCTTCCTGCACGTGAAGCAGCAGCCAATTAGCGATAGCCGAAATGGACAGCCCAATAATTGGACTCGCACAGAATACCGCCACTGATCTCTTTTCCCTTCTCGTTCCGCAGCCCGTTCTTCTCGCGCCAGGTTCTCCTGCTCGTCTAACTACGCCTTCAACTCCGTTACTCGTAGCCCCAAGCGCTCACCCAGCGTAATAAACTCTGCTGAGTCTATGTTCACCCCTCTCTCTTAAATCAACTATGAACAACTGGCTTCGTCCTGTAGCGTACGCCAACTTGTGATAACAGGTTCTTATGTTTTAACAGTTTAAGACGGTTCTTTGAGGTTCGGGCTGAGCACGTGTGTGAGGGCGCGTAATAGTTCGCAGAGAATATGAGGCGGCGAAACGACTAAAAGACGTGGAGTTCGTCTCACCACAATGTCGATGCGATCGGCGGATGAACGGGTGACCAGAGTGCGGCAGCTCCGGTTTGAATAGGGGACGCAGACGGCTTGGAGGCATGGGCAGATGGTGGGCGTTCTGGCCTGGCAGCTGGGCGTATAACTCGGGCCGATAGCCCGACTGCTAGCGTTCTGCCCGCGGGCGAAGAAGCTCGCTCGCCTAGGACAGCAGTTCACGCTCGGGAAGAGTGGCGACGCCCAGGAACGGGTTTGCAGGATGCCCCGGTCGGGTGAAGTCCTGGTGACTCGGGTCTGGAACCCGTCGGCCCGTCTTCAACTCCCGGTCTGGTGGCCGACCTTTTCTTCCTGGAACTCTCCCTCCTTCTCCCAGCGCGTCTTGTTTTTCTGCCGCTCTGGCCGATTCGTATTTTGCTGATTGGCCGCTTGAAGCTCCGTTATTTTTTCTGATTGCATTGGCTTTTTCTTTAATTTTCTCTTCTTGCGCCACGTGTTCCCGTGCCAGACGCTCTTTGACGTTGTCGTTTTCGATCCACCACGGAATTCGTCCCCGCTAGTGCACTACTCGTCATCTGCTTCTTGTCTGTCTCCATCCACTCCACCGTGTCGTGCACTCCACACACCACAGTGCCATTGCGCTTGGACCGTTTCTGTGCTACCGGTAGAATCGGCCCACATTTTTTGATTCGGCAGATACGCTACGCCCGGCTTAAACAGCTCAGTTAAACAGACTAAGCTGGCCTCTAACGGCCAGCTTATGAAACGGAAACAATCAAGCACCGGCGTTCGGATTGCTTCTTTGCTGGCACCCGTCAAAGCATCCGCAGGCACATGAAAAGTGGATTAGTGGGCGTCTTCGTCTTTCTAGTTATCTGGCGCCTGTTGTAAGGTGTGGCAATATCATCACCGTGCATAGGGAAAGAAACAAATTTGCCTGTGAACGCCTTCAAGTATTTCAAGATAAGCTTAACTGGGCCATCTATTCAAACAACAAAATTATCATGTAGTGTACGCATTTACTATATGTAATTCCCTTATAAAGCACCTCCAGGGTGCTTTAGCGTCATTTCAGCGTCATTTTGGTCATTAGCGGAAACAAAGAAACCAAGAAACAAGCTCGACGTACTTGCCTCCATTCATGTCACAATATTTTTTATCTTCCTTAATAAGCAAAAGAAGCCTCAATGACATACACCACACTCTCCTATGTTATTAGGGCGAAAGTCTTAGGTGTCTAATGTTGGCGGCGCCCTTGGCGAAACTGCGCCATGACGAAAAATGGCCGACGCCGCAAAGAGTAAAATCATGACACCAAATGCTCGGACTGACGTCACAAACGAAGTAAATTAGTGGCTTTGAAAATAAAATTTGGTAGATTTCGGTCTAGCTTGGAATCGAACCCGTTCCTCCGGGGTGCGAGAACCACGGTCCCGGCTTACTATGTGCGTGCCTGATTGTACACGACTAATGGCCCTAAAGACGCGCTTGTGCCACTACTCCCGCGTTGGTCGTTGTCTTCTTCCGCCGCTGGCTCTGATGGCGCTCATCATAGCAGCGTTCCCACACTGTCCCTCCCTCTGCGAAGACGATTAGGGCACTGGCCCCCTACCAGTAGGTGCTGCGATTTCGTTGAGTTTTGTCATGCGCTCCGATAGACAGTTGCCATAATTCTTCATAAACGTATCGTGACAAAAACTATGCCAAGTGTGAAATCAGGCTTTCGCCTGAGCGTTTTGGAAACTTGTAACACTTGCTTAATTTTTAGACACCAGAAACGGGCAACTTTCACTTCTAGAAAATACCTTCTTCCAGGAATGGGACTCATCCGACTATTTACATGGTGATATGGCTATTAATTCAATTCTGGTGCTCGAAACTGAGGAGCCAGTAACAAATATCAGTCTGCAGAATATTTAACTTCAGCCTTACACGTGGCACATGCTCATTGTTTTCTGCATCAGTTTTTGTCAAGTGGCCAATTATCCGATTATTTAGTTTAAGTTGATCCCAAGACTTAGAAGGACTGCAAGTAAAGGCGATAACATTACACAGTTGCCGTTTTTAAAGCGAAGCTTTCTTTGCCGACCCCTGCGTCTCTCTTGTTGACCATGGCTGCCACCTGATGCTGCTATCTTGCCTATAGCTCACACCGGGCTTCAGAACAGCGGCGCTATATAGGAGTGATGGCTCACACAACTTCGCTCGCAGTGGAGGAAGGTAGAGGAGGAAGCCGGCCTGGCGCATGTAGGGGGTTGGCCATGGTGAAGAGGGCGAGGGTCCGCGATGAGATGGCAGACAGGGCACCAGAGGAGATGGCCTCCCGTTGCGTATGAATTGCACTGCCTGGAAACTGCGTGGACAGTCCGATCTGCGCCTCCTCTTGGACAGGCAATCCAGGTGGAGGCGCAGATGCAACTGATGAGCTGGTGCAGAAAGCATGGTTGCCTCTTCCAACCCATATTAAGCTGGTTGCGTTCAAAGGTACATTGCATTGCAGTGCTCCTCGTTCGGGGCATCCTCGAGCAACATGAGAAGGTATGCATAAAGTTTGCCTCGTAAGCTTCGCTGTATTTAGATTTGAACAGGACCTGTTGAATCTGCTGCATTTTTTTCCTCTAACAATTGAGTGTATAATCATATATGATATAGGTTTCTTTATTTCACATCCAGTACAAATTTTATTCGCTTAAAACAGTAAAATAAAGCTATGTCAGCTGCAGATCCAGTCTCGAATAAAAGTAGCTGCAGAGTGGCCTGAGCAAGGAGCCTGTGGTAACGCTTACATTCTTCGCGTGTTGATCATCAATTAAGAATGTAGAGCCTATTACCTGCAAGAATATTACGTTTTCCGCAGAATGGAAAAATTAAACTTTGCAATGCTGTAAAAGAAACTGGTATCTTTTTTTCTCAATAATGATGGTTTAACATACAAAATGAGTATAGGTGCTTATTTTGGTCTCCTGTGGAGGGAATGTTGGTTGTTCTCGTGCTTTGACTTTCGAGACACACCGCCACATATGGTCTGCTTAAGTGGCGAGTACTGACGCTGTGCGTAGTGGCTATAATAAGTTCACTTGGTGGTTCAAATGTTAAGAATCAGACGCAGAAGTTTTTAAAAAAACTCGGACCTGTTACATGAACATGTTACATATAGATGCTTTGCGGAACTGGAAAACACAAGTCGATCTTATCTCGCCAGATCTGACGGTGTCTAGCATCGCAGTTCAGATCCTGAACGATGAGCTTCGGCCACGAGGGCAGGCTTTATAGACACAAGTCGATCTTATCTCGCCAGATCTGACGGTGTCTAGCATCGCAGTTCAGATCCTGAACGATGAGCTTCGGCCACGAGGGCAGGCTTTATAGCCCTCGATGCGAAGCTCCAAACATATAGGTTTAATCAACACTGGCTGGGTTTGTGAATGGGCCGTTAGAACACCTATTATCGAAATGGTCTGCGGCTTCTCCGTGAGTACTCCATCGGCTGTTCAAACATAGAACGTCATCCACGGCCACATTGTTTAACACCAGAGCATGCACTTCTCTGGCTAAATAAAACATAATGTACGGTAGTTGAGAGAGCCATTCACCAACCTAAATCGAATGTTCCTTGAAAAGGCATACAAGCACACCCTAAAGCCGCACAGAAGAGTTGACGGACATGCAGAAAACTATCGAAAAGTGTGGATAAATAGATACTATAACAACAATTGCCAAACTCGTACGCAAACAAGGCATTTATAATTGAAGCAGGGAGACATTCCGGAAAGTAGTCAACGCTGGCCACCTCCCCACCGAGGCATCTGGAGGACGCACTCATCTTGCCTATGAAAGGTAAGTGAACACTCCATAACCTACATCGCCTAAGACGTAAAACCATCGTTTTCTCTTACGCTATCAGGTATCCCCATGCCGGTTAAACAGCTATGGCGCACGTGGAGAACGCGTACACGCTGGCTGGAAAGCACACCACTCGCACCGGGAGCCCAGCCAGGCACAAGCTCCTTCACGTTTCCCGTCAGAATGAGCACACAGGCGACGCTAATGGCATTACACTGCATGTCACGGACTGTGTGCAAGGTTCAGGCCCGTGTCATGTGGCCGTTGCCTCCTCCATGCGGCCCCCGTATATGCATGGTGCAAGCCAGTCCACTGGCGTAACCGGTTATCAGTAACCATGTTGACTCTGTCAGCTTTTCGTGAAATGCGCTGCAGAGAACGGTTAGGAACCCCTCTGTGTCATCAGGTAATGTCCCAAAAGGGACGCTGGCCACCTACTGTGCTTAGCGCTCTCCGTGGTATCCACGACAGGCCAGTATTGAGAGTTGCGCGCCTATGGTGCCTATTCGTATCGCACTGTTACATGTGCATGTCATCGCAACGAATTATCTCAGGGTCGTTCGTTTGTAATGCACTTCTCAAGCTATACCTTTAAATAAGAGGTGATCGACCGGCAGTTAACTTTATTAAGGCGAAAGCCACAAATGGCTCATGGGACGAAAATTTTACCATCTGGCGTTTTGACACTAAAATTGAATGGCACCAAAAGTGATGGTACCACCCACGACCATTGGTAGAACCCGAACCCAGGACCATTGGTGGCAGTCACACGCACCACCTTAGGTCTTAATTAAAGCAAAGATAAGACTTTCGAACCCATGAACCCTTGGTGGGAGTCGAACCCTCGACCTTTGGTGACCACAATTCAATGGCACCAAAATTGAGGCTGCCACCACACCCATAACTGGGTGTCGAAGCTATGACCTTTGATGTATATTAATGTACAGCAAAAATTGAGGCGCTCGAACATTCGACTTTTGGTGGGAGTCAAACTCAAGACCTTTGCTGTTAATGACGGCTAATTAGGGCAAAATTCATTATATAGAGTTATTTACACTCTCGAACCCACGACCTTTCAAATTAATGCCCGCGTGGAGCAGAGGTAGAATACCAGGCTTCAAATCTGAAGGTCATAAGTTCGAATCCTACTCCAGTCCACCACATTTCCAGGCATGGAGACATCGGCAAGAAAAAAATATATTGCCGAGAGCTAGTGGGGCTATACTAGTTCAGGTGCAACCAAACTAGGAAGGCCCACTAAGCTTCATCAAAGTCACTCCCTCACCAGAACAGGAATTGGCCTGCATGGTCCAGTATTCGGCTATTACCTTCCTCATGACTCCAACAATTAACCCATGGCCCTCAGTCCCCAGTGGCTGCGGAGCACCTGACCAAGGCGGTGGTCAGACCTGCTACGCGGCAGAGGGTGCTAAGAATCCGTGGGTCCGGACAGGCCGCCAATGGAAACTGAACGTGGCAACGTTCAACACGCGCACCCTCTCGACTGAGGCTAGCTTAGCAGGACTATTTGAAGAACTATGAGGCATTGCCTGGGATATTATTGGCCTTAGTGAGGTTAGAAGAACTGGTGAGGCTTACACAGTGCTGACTAACGGCCACATCCTCTGCTACAGAGGTATTCCAGACAAGAGAGAATCCCGGGTAGGATTTCTAGTCCATAACAACACAGCGGGCAATATTGATGAATTCTACAGCATTAATGAGAGGTTAGCAGTCGTCGTAATAGAGCTGAATAGGAGGTGCAAAATGAAGTTAGTACAAGCCTACGCCCCAAACTCTAGTCAAGAAATAGAACAGTTATATGAAGATGTTGAATTAGCAATGAGAAAGGTGCATACTCAATATGCTGTAGTCATGGGCGACTTCAATGCAAAAGTGGGGAAAAGGCAGGTTGGTGACTACGGCATCGATTCTAGGAATGCAAGAGGAGAGATGATAGTAGAATTCGCGGAAGGGAATAGGCTCCGAATAATGAATACTTTCTTGAGGAAGCGCAGCAGCAGGAAGTGGACCTGGAAAAGCCCTAATAGACAAACAAGGAATGAAATACATTTCACACTCTCTGCCGATCCAAGCTTAGTCCAGGATGTAGAAGTGTTAGGTAAGGTAAAGTGCAGTCACCATGCATAGGCTAGAGAGGTCTAGGATTTCTCTCAATTTGAAAAGAGAAAGAGTAAAATTAGTTAAGAGGAAACAGGCCAGCCTAGAGGCAGTAAGGATAAAAGCAGACCAATTCAGGCTGGTGCTCGCAAACAAATATGCAGCTTTAGAACAGGAAGATGAAGGCAACAGAGAGGTAATGAATGAAACTGTAACTAGGTTGATCTCAGAAGCAGCAATTGAAGGGGGAGGTAAGGCACCATGGCAACCAGAAGCTCTCCCAAGAAACAAAGGACCTAATAAAGAAACGACAAAACATGAAAATGTCCAACTCAAGAGATCAGATAGAATTCGCTGAACTCTCAAAACTGATCAACAAAAAGAAAGTAAGGGATATTCGAAATTATAACGTGGGAAAGATTGAGGAAGCCGTAAAATATGGACGCAGCATTAAATCAGTAGGAAGAAAGCTTGGCATAGGACAAGGCAAGATGTATGCACAGAGAGATAAGCATGGTAATATCAGCAATTTCTATGACATAGTAAAAGCAGCGGAAGAATTCCATACTGACCTGTACAGTGCCTAAAACAGCCAAGCTACTTTCATTCGAATTAGTTATGAACCGGATACAGAGGCTCCTTCTATAACTAGAGATGAAGTTAGAAGGGCCTGAAAGACATGACCAGGGGAAAAGCTGCTGGAGAAGATAGAATAACAGTAGATTTATTCAAAGGTGGAGGAGAATTGCCGCGCGACTGGCCGCTCGAGGCACTTTGCGTGTATTCGCGGTCTTCTTTCAGGCTCGGAAAAACACTTTTATGTGGCCCGTATTGAGCAACAGAAAGCTGTATCAGGAGTTTTTGATGTTGCTCTACAATTTTCTCATTGGCACTTTGATAATTGGAACGGTACTTCTCGAGTTAGATAATTAATTACAATTACCTAATTAAATCTCAGTGACTAAAAAGTACTGGCGGCTGCTCCACTGCACTGGAAACAATACGCACTAGGTTTCCTCCGCGTAATGCCGTTCCTCTTTTTGTAAATCGTTTTGCGTGATAGCTGGGACAACCTGCATGTATGTATGCATATATATATATATATATATATATATATATATATATATATATATATATATATATATATATACAAATCGCACTTATGGTGACTGCAAAATATGCACTGTGCTCTGGGGCTATTTACCTGTTCGTGATGTGTTATATTCTTCAATACTTTTGTTGAAATCTTTCAGGCCAATAAGATCATCTGTTGTGGTCACCACCATTCCCAGGAAAACCACGTGATCTTGAAGCCCTTGTCCCACTGGAAGGTCCAGCCTCATTGAAATCTGTGATGAGGATTAATTTGTTAAATTGTTGAAAATAAAAATTAAGTTCTGTTTAAGGGGTAATATGTTAAATGTTGCAATCAGCTAGCGCAAGACAGGGTAATTAGAGATCACAGGGAGAGGCCTTCGTCCTGCAGTGGACATAAATATAGGCTGATGATGATGATTTATGATGATGTTAAATTCAAAGTGAACAACGGCAGTGTCCATCCTGCTTAGCGCTTTGGGGAATCCAGATTGAATTATGATGCACATATGGCCTAAAGAATAAGAAGACTTCCAGTGGCTGATTGCTAGCCTAAACCTTGAGTTGCAAGACTAATTGCTCTTATCGTTTTAATTCGTTTATGTTTAAACTTCTCATTATCTATGTTCGAGGCTCATGTCGCTATGAAGAGAATGTTTAGATAAAGTGCACTTACGTCGTGTCGTTCCAGCTCATGCTTAGGCCCTATTCCCGACAGCATAAGTAGCTTGGGGGTGTTCACGGCTCCGGCACACAGGATAACTTCGCGCGTAGCGTACGCCTTCTCTGTTTTACCATCCTTCACAAATTCTACTCCAGTTGCTCTGTTGCCTTCAAAAATGATCTGTTAACATAAAAAGGATAAATATAGAAATTTCCGCAATTGGGAGCCGGTGCAGACAATGGAAAATATGTTTACGTCAGA
Organism: Dermacentor silvarum; assembly: GCF_013339745.2. Classification (NCBI taxonomy): domain Eukaryota; kingdom Metazoa; phylum Arthropoda; class Arachnida; order Ixodida; family Ixodidae; genus Dermacentor; species Dermacentor silvarum. The sequence goes on from NC_051158.1 coordinate 188,919,427, forward strand.
GTGATAACCCACAGACAGAGAGTGAGGAAACGTGACCAAGTCACCGGTACTTTACTGAAAAAAAAATCGCTTCGGTCTTCCTGGTTTTTTTTTTTTTGTCATGGGGAGGGATACTCAATCCCGGAGTCTTACAGATTGGGGTGCGCCAGGTGCCCGACACACCAGCTATATTGCTGGTCGCGCATGTCGGAGCTGGACGGTATGGGTACCAGTTTTCTGGTTGCGGATATACGACAAGGAGTGGGGTTGCTGTGTAGGGACATTCCCAGAGAGTGGTATTGAATGATGCTTAATAATACGTAAGAATTCTTTCATGAGTACCACAACCTCATCACTCGAAAAATGTAATGCCTTGTATCGGCAAAAAAGTTCTTAATCTGCAGTTAACACACTTAATCATTTTAATAATGTAAATGTAGATGATTGGTAACACTGTAAGCTATAAGGAACAATTTAAACAAAAAATTACCACAGACAATACTCATAGGGTACATAGGGCTCCATCGAAAATGGATGGAAATGCTTAGAGTAGGGATGGGCCAACTTTGATTGGGGGTAAGCCAACTCGAGATTTCGTGGGTTGGCCAATTTGAAATTTGGACGAGCGCTCGCTTGAAACTTGGGGCGGGGCAACTTAAGGTTGGAGGTGGGCCAACTTCATATATGAGGGTGGGCGAACTTGAAATTTGTGAATGGGCTAACTTGAAATTTGGATGTGCGGCAACATATGTTTGAGGGTGGACCAATTTAAAATGTGAGGTTGAGCCAATTAACATTTCGGTGATGGGCCAACTTGAAATTTGGGGGTCGTCCCAGTGCCATTCAGGGTGGGCCAACTTGAAATTTGGGGTTGGGCTAACTATGTTTGGGATTGGGCGAACTTGGAATTTGTGGGTGACCAAACTAAAATTTGGGGGTAGGCTTACCCATACTTATAAACTCCAGCAGAGTTTCTGTATTTTTGTAAGAGTGTTGGCAATTGTAGGGGTAGACTATTGGGTGTATTCTGTTGTAAAGACTGAGGTTTGAGTAGTTGTTTTTCTGTATTTTGCACAATCGTCACCACAGCTTGGTCCCGGATGAGGTATTGATTGGTGGCAGGAGGGGAACAAGGTCCTGACGGGCACAGAGATATATTTATTTAAAAGCTGACGATTATGCCAGTGTGCATATAGCTGTATACGTTATACTCTACATTGTAAAACAGATCTTGGACAGAAATGCCCTTGGCAGGGAAGGGCCGAAAAGTGAAGTAAATTGATGCTGGGGCGAGATTACAGTGTTTCAGAAACCGCAATGTATATTTCAAATAGCTAAGAAGGACAAAAACATCGATTTCATCATGATTCGTTATACCGCCGATGTTTACATGTTGCAATTAGTTAAGGTATAAAATAAGTGCACAATTAAAAACATTCGGCCAACGTATTAACTGAGAGCCATTCCGTGGACATAATGCAAGACCTGAAGCCCATCATCACATGAGTTATAGCTTGGTTCAAACTAGGAGAGAACTAAGGTTGCTAAATTGTCCAGCGTGACAATACCCGTGAATTTCATCAAGAAACCACCCGCCATGGTTGCTCAGTGGTTTAGGTGTTGGGCTGGTCGCGCAATTACCTTTTTGGAGGCCCCAGGGCGCTCAGGAGGCCAGGGTAGGTAATGATGAAGAACACTAGCATCGCCGTCCATAATATAAAAATGAAGAAAAGAAATACCAGAGTTCACCGTTCAACAGGCTATATAAACATGCAGGTTTGACGAAGAAACGAGGAAAGGTTAGTTATTGAGGAGCCGTTACAGAACAACTAGGTTTGCACGCGGTTACAGAAACGAACCTAAAAGACTCAGCGAAGCCGCCAGTGATTGATAATTATTTTCGGAAGGGTACAACAGAACTAAATTAGAAACGAATGGTGGGGCAGTCGGAATGCTCATACACCAAAGAGCCAAATCTGAAAGGGTAAATATAAAATATCAAGACCTTCTTCGGTCATCATGCACAATGAGTGGTAAGAAAGCTTGGTTGGGTGTAACATATTTGTGCACCCGAAATAATTTCAGAGAAAAGAATCAAGAGTTAGTGTTGATATTAGAGGTATCGGATTAACACCGAAATTATCCTATTAGGTGACATCAATGCCCACATACAGGATCCATATTTCTGAGGGCCAAATTTCTTGTGGGCGGCACGTGCGTCACCAAGCCAGTGCGAAGTCAACTTCGAAGCGAAGCTTTATATGGCTAGGCGACATTCCCTGTGTACAGGAAACTATCATCATCAGCATTTGCCCAAGCGTTGTCGTCATCTTCCACAGATGGCTGCGTTGCCTCTCATCATGCCAGCGTGTAATTTCACTTTTTTGTTGTCGTAATAGAGAGGCCGCGTTTACGGGGGTATGAGCGATTCATTGTCTTACGTAACGGCCAAATTAATTTTTGATGAATTTCTTTTCGGAGAATCGCAAGTGGTGATGGTGCGCGCATGTTGCTAACTACACCGCCGAGCAAGTTCGAGGTATCGAACGCAAGCGACAATGGCGGACTGCGGGCGTATCGTCCTTAACGTCGTTCTTTCCATCGCAGCCGAACATGTGTGTAACCTCATAATTGAGAAGTACTTTAATTACACCCTCGGGATTAGCCCAGTGATAAACACCGGAGCCGCAAGTTTCAGCTTCGCTGGTTAACCATCTTCACGGAGTGGAAGAGCCGATGAATATTTTCTCAAAGACCCCCTTTTTTTTCAACAAAAACATTCTCACTATTTTCGACGCTGCCATATTTTGTCAAATAGCTGATATCCATAAGCAGCTGCTATTGGCCAACAGCTGACATCACTAAAAAGGAGTGTTTGGATCCGTGCGCTTTCTTCTACTGTGATTGTGTATGTTTATTGACAAGGTTCAATAAACTGCATTGCTAGAGATTACGTTGAATAAATAAGTACTTAATCTCGTTCTGGCTCTCGATTGCTACCTAGACCATTGCAACATGGTTCGCGGTTGTTCAGTAGCCAACTGAAATCTCTTCGGACAAAGTTTGCAGAATGAACTGTTCTACAGTGACACTTCTGTTTAGTAGATTAGCTGGATTTTTATTATCGCTGGCGTATACCCATTTCTATTCAACTAAGTTTTCCCTTATTTCTTGCAGTCTGTGCTCAGCGAAGGCTTGACGTTTTTACTCTTCTCTTATGCAGCGCAGCACAAATGTGTAAGCGGTCGAAAACAAGGCGAATTTCTTGCTTTAGATTAATCTTGATGTAACTGCACGTTCGCCCAGACATTGGTGATTGCAAAAATTATAATTAAACGAGACACACAGTCTTCATTGCAGCTACTGCGTTCTTTGCCAAAATTACGCGTGTTGCCCTGTTTTACTTCTCCTATGAAATAACCATGTATGCTACACTGGCATACGCCCCCGGCTTTACTTCGGACAAAATATGTACGTCCATACTTGTGTACCTTTCCTTGTTGTCGATATACTGTCTAGCTATCTTGAGTGTAACTTTTTAAAACTTTTCTTTATTTATTCGCTCTATCGAGTATTATATTCGTATGGTTGAAGGTCTTCCTATGAATTTGCGGTTTTCCACAATTGCTGAAAACCAATGTAAGCTCTTACTGCGAATTGCGTTAGAAATCCCAGTGGAACAAATGTCCACGAGCTGGCTTTAAGTAGGCTTTAAGTACTGTACGTTGCGTGAGGCTTTCAGTTAGGTCACTCGTACATTATTTGATGCGATAGCACAAGTTATTGTCGGCCGTACCCCATGTCATTTTTGGGATACTGGTCCCGCTTAACCATACAGAAATGACATATTGATGTGAAATTAAAAAAATTGTATTTCTTCACTGCTTAATGTTCATTGCAGCTCGGCGAAAACCTTTTTTGTTTTCATCTACACACCTTCTGTCCGATTTTTGTCTGAACTTCCGAGCATATGACAACATAAACGTAAAGAAAATGTTGAAGCTTATCCACCATTTCTTGGAAACTTTGTTCATCCTCGTTCTGGTGATGCTCTATAGACGCAGCAAGTAAAAAACAGCTGGGTGTGGTTCCAAATGTACCTCTTGTCATCCGCCAGGTAACGATGTTTTTCGTGTATAAATCCCACGGTTGGTTGCCTCACCAGAGGCAACTGAGGGCGGCTCGGTCGCTCTCGCGTATGCTTATCTGTAAGATTGCTTACAGATAAGCATCATCGCAACTGAGTGGTTTTGAAAATTTATGATCAGTGTTAGTAAATCTCAATTCCGATTCTCCGGCTTGAAGGTTTCTATTTAAGCACATTTCTTGGCGTTGATGACCACGAAGCGTGAATATTATCCTTACTTTTGCTTTTAATCTATTCTCGAATAACTGCTTGATGCAGCATATAATATTTCACGTGTTCTGAATCTTCCTACATCGCCCATTCCATCACTTCAGGCCTGGCATATTCTTGCATTGGTCATTTGTATTTTTGTCTCAGTACTGAATGTTTCTGGAATCTTCAGCTCACTTGTATAATTGTTCTGGTTGCAACTTCTTTCTTATTTTCACTGCTAACTGAGCGCTTCAATGGGAATCTTGCTTTACATCTCGCTCTATCTTCCTTAGAAGTCACTGCGAATCATGTTAACGAATGGTTCAATCCGTGCACCGTTTTTTTATGATGAGCTAGGCCACTATTATCTATTTCCCAAAATATTTTGATAGCGTCAGTTATCTCTCCAGTTCTTTCTGCTGTGTGAAGAACCACGCCAGATATAGCGCTTCGAACTTGTGATATTACTCCTCATGGAACAAGGACAATCCAGCCGAATAGGCCTTTCACTGGTATTGTGCGGTCGTTTAGCCTTTTTAAACATCCATTTATCGTTACCTCACTCAAAAAGACCAGATTCCAGAAATAAACTTTATACTGCGCGGTGCGTTTTCTTTTTCATTGTTGTCATCTACAATCTTTATTTCCATCCTCTTCATATATGACTAACTTTTCGTTTGGTCGAGGAAATCGTGATCTTCATGTTATGTGCATTTCAATTGCCTCGATTACTAATATTTTACGATCTGTATTCTGTTTCGACAACATTCATATCACTTCCATTTCCTCTTGCTTCGATAGCTCCCACCATGGTCCTCTGTCTGCGGAAGAATTCACAACCTATTTGCGCTAACACAGGAATGGATGAATTACAATTGGCTTCAAATGTTCATATGGCATTGATCAGCGTCGGTCTTAAGTGAAGTGGTTGATTTCGTTACAGAAGCAACATCATGTTGAGGTTGATCTTTAAAAATCAGAAGCGTGACTCATAAAGTTTATTCTATCAACCCTTTTTCTTCGAGCTCTTTTCTCCCTGTCTTCAAAAAAAGTGCAGTGACTCTCTACACCTTACTTCATATTTCAAATTGGAATCAGTGCATTACTTAACTCTACATTAGACATCCCTTAATGTTCTACCGAAATACGTGCAAGATGAATTTTTCACATCGAAGATTGTCATCTTTACGGACTCCCGCGCTCACTCAGCAGATTACAACGCAGTCAGATTGATTTCCCAATTGTGCGCAGCATTACTGACTCTGCCAACAAAATTTTATTACGTGGGGCCTCTCTCGTTGCCCAATGGCACGTTCACACGTAGGGATCGCCGGAAATGAAAAGGCTGATCGGCTGGCTTCAACTTGCCCTCATAATGACTGTGTTGGCATGAAATGTTGTTCAAGCTTGACGTTCGTCTGCAGATTCGTCGCCACCTATTCAAGCAGCATCCACACCAGCGCGTCGCAAATGGGACGTTCCCGCCCCGTGTTCGCGATCGAGGCTTGCCTCGTCGGGCTAGAGCGCAACTATTGAAGCTAAGGGTTGGCTCTGTGAACAAGTTCCAACGTTTGTACAGACAAGTACGTGTGACCAGTTCATCGTGTACGTCTTACGGTGGCTACCAGACATCTCAGCATCTGATATTGGAGTGTCCCGCTTTCAGTGCGTAGGGCAGGTCGCTAGTCAGGGACTATCATCTCCTTGGCCTGTGATGTACGGCACTACACGAATGGTCGTATCCCAGTGGTTGTGCATCTCCACGCTATCAGGGTCATCGCGCTCTCCTTACTTTTCTGTAATCAACTAACTTATGTTCACGTTTGTAACATAAAGGCTGTTTATTTTTTCTATTTAACGTGATTTAGTAGCGTGACCTGCAGTAACCTGCTGTGACCGGCCCTACTGTGTGTTACCTGTACCGGGTGTTCTAATTTATTCTTTAGGATTTGTCATCTCGCTCTTTCTTTACTCTTTCCTCCCCTTCTTTCTATATTCCATTTCTATGCTTCTATCTTCTCCTTTCTAAAGAGTAGGCAGGCGTTGTGACCCTTCCGGTGGCAGGTCCAATCCTGCTCCTCGCTTTTCCTTTCCTGTCAAGTGTATATGTCCCAAATTAAATAAATAAAAATCCGTTGGTTGCTTTCTCCTACAGACTGTTCAAGGCTGTCTGGCATAGCTTCCACTCTCTTCTCGTAAAATTCGTAGTCAATAAACAGTTGTAGGTGGCGTGCAACTCTTTAAAATTGGCATCAGTATTGGAGTGTACGAATCTACTTTCACTCTCAGCGCTACCAGTAGGTTCGTCTCAAGCTGTACATCTAGCAGAGTTCTCCTATACCTTTAACTTATTTAGGATTTTGAAGTGACTTTAACTGGACCAACGCATTCATGGGTTTTTATATGCGAAGCATTTGTTGGCGAACATTTGCCACTTTGACAGTATCAGTCTATCTATCTAGCCGCCTAGGTCTTGGAGCTCTCGTGGTCGTATCGTTAACTTGCTATTTGCCGAAAGTGGCATAGTATGACAAGCGTGTATGACGAACATAAATGATAGGTTATGACATGAATATCATGACATGTGTGTCATGTAGGTAATGAAACAACTGCCTACGTCTTGGTGCATTCATAGTCGTTTCGTTCACATGGTAGGTATCAAAATCGGCATAATATGACAACAGACTATGCAGAACATAAATGATAAGTCATGACATAAATTTCATGACATGCGTATTATGTAGGTCTTGAAACAGCGGCCTAAAATGACAATGATCCAGCGAAACAAAGATTAACACTCAAAAAACACTTAAATGGGTTCGGACGTGGGTAGTAAGTGCAGGAAACACTCAAGGATGTTGGTAAAAGTCATAGTCATGAGCATGACTCAGCATAAATCACAATGACTTTGCGAAAAAATAACGCTTAAAAACCACTGGAATGGGTTCGGACGTGGCTACTAAGTCAAAAAAACACTAAAGGATGGCGGTAGAAGTCAAAGTCATGAGCAATACTCAGCAAAAATGGCAATGACTCAGCAAAAAAGATTACCACTCAAAAACCACTGAAATGAGTTCGGACGTGGGTACTAAGTGAAGGCAACACTAAAGGATGATGCTAGAAGTCAGTCATGAGCATGACTCAACAAAAATTACAATGACTCAGCAAAAAAAATTAACACTCGAGCCATTGGAATGGGTTCAGATGTGGTACTAAGGGAAGGAAAAGGCTAAAGGTTGATGGTCGAAGACATAGTCACGATCATCATCTAAGGCTTCCGCCTTAAAGTCCTTCAGGTGTACCTAAAGGGAGTCCTGAGTACTCATGACATGAATGTCATAACATGCATGTCATGTAGGTCATGAAAAGACCGCCTGCGTCTTGGTGCTCTAATGGTCGTCTCGTTAACTTGGTAGGCTCGCCACACACTACTTCGCATACCATCGATTCCCACAGGGCGTGGGATCTGTCGTCCTTTCTTTAAATGTTCTTCAAGTTTTCAATAGGTACAGCTGCTTTCCCATCAATGACGGAGGTAAAGGTGGGGAACTTCTGGCTATCTCGTTAATTTTGTCTAAGATGAATTGCGCTTTCAGACTGTGTCGAAATTCTTCACAACGTCAGAATAATGCCATGAAACCTGAACAACTCTAGTTTCGACAGCTTCGCGTAACTTTCTCAATCCGAAGGCCAATTAACTGATGCTGACTTTCAAATTTCTGTGACTGCATTATCTCGATGATTAGTAACTACTGTCAATTCCTTTATGCTGTTCCCTATTTTTAAGACTATAGTGTTTCTTGGGCTATGTAAACGCGAAAAACTTTGTCTGTCTGTCTGTCTGTCTGTTTGTCACTCGATTCAATCGCCTGGCCAAAATCGATTCAACCACCCAGCCAAAACCAACTAAGCTACTAGCACTGGTGGCACCGGGTCACAAACGTCAACATTACACAGCGCAAAGGATACCTCAGACCTATTTGAGGCAAAATATATGTGCATAACCGTGATCCACAGCGTTCATTTAATTAAGAATACACATTGGACTGGTTTTTACGTTAGCAAATGAAAAATCAACGCATTAGAAATGGTGTCGAAGATACACTACGCGTCAAAAACAAGTAGAAGGAAGCCGCGGCTCTGTAGCCGGCTTTATGCCCACAGTAATAAAACGTCCCAACAGATGGCGTGAGAGCAGGGCGAACGTCAAACGCAAATTGAGAGAGGCTAAGACAATGTCATGGGTGGCGGCAATGGAAAAGAAACCTGCTTTGACTAGCTACCTCAAGAGAAAAAAACAAAATCAGGAAAGCAACAGTTTATGATAATTCAAAGGGAAGCTCCTTTCTTTTCGAAGCGACATCTGGATGCCTTAGAACGAGTAGTTATAAAGCGCGGTACACCAAGGATGAAGACGCACGTGCTTGCTGCGGTAAAGCTACGGAAACGATGGAACATGATTTATTAGAATGTGAAGTAATCTATCCAGCTGTCAGTCTAGGCTCCTCTGACCTCCTCGAGGCCCTTAGGTTCAGGGATAGCAGGGGGAAAGTAAACATGTGCGCTATTGAGATTAGCATGGGGTGGTTGGAGGTTTCGTGGCAGAAAAGTAGGGAGACCACAAACAATCGAGACGTACAGCAACAGAGTTCCCAGTAATGGTTCCAAAAATTTGATGCTTGGAATTATTTGTATTTGTGTGTTTTCTCAAAAACAAAGGTAGGACATTAGGCAAAATAGTAACAAGAGCTTGGTGGCGCAACCCACCACCCCGCTTCAAAGTGGACGCTCACAGCATCCATCCCATACTTCCATCCATCCGCGGGAAATTTGAATTGAATTCAGGAAAACCTGCATTGCATCCATCATGGGAGGCATGAGAGGGGAAGGGAAGAGCGTGAGGGGTGGGAGGTGGAGAAGAGATGGTGTTACGCATCAGGAACGGCCGAAGACTGTCGTATTTCGACATCATTTGCATCGAAACAAGCAGATGTGTGGCCATTTTCTAAAATTATTATTATTTAATTTTATGTTCGACTACACTCTCAAATTTGTTGGGCGCTTTTTTCTTTTTGACAAATGACTCCAACTGTGAATTTGCGCCTCGTAAACTTTCTGTTGTGCGCTTAAGTTGACTGAGGCTAATGGTTAGAAATTCTATGCTTGATCTACCACTCATTTTTCTTTCTGCTTCTGTTATGAGGTTCGTTATTTGCTCCTCAAAGATTTCCTTTTCTAGGAGACAATGTTCCTATTCATGGTAGAGATGCAGGCTTACATTCACGGCATAGTGCCATCTTCTATTTTCTGTTATTAATTGTGCGGTGCAGTCAGCTCGACGGCATCAGTTCCCAGTGGCCAGTCGCCAGTCTGTTGCGTTTTCTTATTTTTCAGCTTTCAGTTTTCTCATTTTTATTATCATTGCATTCTACCGGTGCTAACATATGGGGCAGAAACTTGGAGGTTAACAAAGAAGCTCGAGAACAAGTTAAGGACCGCACAAAGAGCGATGGAACGAAAAATCTTAGGACTGACGTTAAGCTACAGGAAGAGAGCGGTGTGGATCAGAGAACAAACGGGGATATATCCAATATTCTAGTTGACATTAAGCGGAAGAAATGGAGCTGGGCAGGTCTTGAAATGCGTAGGATGGATAACCGGTGGACCATTAGGGCTACAGAATGGATACCAAGAGAAGGGAAGCGCAGTCAAGGGTCGGCAGAATACCAGATGGAATGATGAAGTTAGGAAATTTGCAGGCGCAAGTTGGAATACGCTAGCGCAAGACAGGGGTAATTGGAGATCGCAGGGAGAGGCCTTCGTCCTGCAGTGGACATAAAAGAGGCTGATGATGATGATGATTTTTCAGCTGGGCTCTGCTGTCCCGATCTAGTTAGCGAGCATTCATCATGGTCATGGCACTATGTTGTGACCAAAGGAACCGAGAAGCCATCAAGGTTAGAACTGTTTTTCTAACAATTAGAACACGGAGCTGTTGCGATGGCGGCTCTTCTTTGTGTTTTATTATTCATGTTGCTACAATTGCGGCCGAGCCAACGCTGCTGCTCGCTGATAGATGATAGGCTGGGATTAGCATCTCTTCGTCGTACTTTTCCGGTTTTAAAATCTTAAAATGTTTGCAGAACCCCCTGTACGACGTTATAATCGGATCAGCCTTCCTGCCGGCGGCTAGACTAGTAGCTGGAGTTACGGCGCCGCTACTGCGACTGCCGTTGCTGTCGTTACTGCCACTACACTAACTGCAGACCACGGTGTAAGAAGGAAGGTGATCCGACGGCGGCGCGAGGCGCGGCCACTTAGTGTGACTTTACGCACGCCGCTGCCGCAAGGGGCAGCACCTGTTCTGGGGGCCACTTTTTCGCTCGCTTTGCTGGCACTTCTATGGGCGCCGCGGCAGAGGTGCTTTATTTCGATGCATATATGTCGTTCGCCTGCTTAAAACGACTCTATTTGGTTGGAGGAACATCCTTTACATTTTTGCCGACATTCCGATTGATTCCGATGCGGTGAGCAGCGGCTACCTAGCAGCGGCAAGCGCAGCTACCTTCTACCTGCTCAGGATTAGGCGTCTAAATAACGAAAAATTGCTTATCTTTAGGTATGGGTGTTTCAATTCTGACGGAGGTCGTAAATTATCCACTCCTGTGCCGCTGCTCCAAGGCCTCCTGAATACGTGCTGCCCCTAGCGGCGGCGCTCACTTCCGGTCACACGAAGTGGCCGCTCTCTCGCCCCAGCGCGCGTGCGCCGTCGGAGCACCTATCTTCTTACACCGTGCTGCAGACCATGCTATGCAGTGGGTAAAATTATGGGGACGTCGTTCGTAAGAGTTCAGCCTCGACAATTCAACGGACTACTATAGAACGAAACAAATGGCGAGAGAGATAGTTTTATAGCAGGAGTTACATTTTGAATACTTGGTGTAGTATAAAACATGTTTTTTTTTATTTTTGCATGGCTTCCGTGATCATTGTATATAATGTTCTGCGAATATATTCTTTGCGCGTGCGCACCCGAGCATCAATTTCGTTTCATGGTTAGTGGCTTGGGATAGGTGCCCTTTTATCACACACAGTTCAAAACTTAAGCAGTTGTTTCTGTTGTGAGCAGCGGGGGCACCATACAGGAACGTGCGTCAGGGAACAGGTATAGCGGAGAAAATATAAGAACGAGGCTTGCATATAGTCAGCCGTTTGAAAACTCGTAGAGGATATTGCGAAATGTTTGTGCAGTCTTTCACAAATCTCTGGCAGTTCCAAAATTGATTTTATAGGACTTAAGGATATCAGAACCATCTTCTACAGCTGCACTGTTTTTCATGTATATCAGCTGCTCAATTTGACATGCACATGTGAAATTCTTTTTCTTTTGGGATTCGAATACTAATGAAGAATATATGTAAGGCCCCGCAAGGTGTGGGAGTGCGCGCAAGGTGTGCGGAAAAAGGGCCATATTGATAAGCACATTTTGCGTAGCTGTCTACGAAGAGACCAAGAGAATCTTTTCGACGTGCAGAACCAATAGGGTGGAAACAAAGTTGCTCATTAATTTCCAGAGCCCTTGTTCCGTTGACAGCACTGGTGCATAGATTGTGTTTCTTATTAGGGATTGCTTATATGTTCATGTTGCTTATTACAATTTTGTAGCTCTCTACCGTGACCTTAACCTAATATCACGTGCTTTTCACCTGTGCTACTGTATGCCACTATCACGAGCTGTTTCAAGATTTCGCTGGAATGGCACGTTTCAAATAAAAGAGACGATTTCTTACCTTGGTGGCCGTGCTGTATGTGTAAATGTGCAGGTTGGTAATATTGGGTCGCATCATTTCATTTAAGAAGCACGTACTGGGACCCATTCGCACTCCATAGGCAGTGTTTGACTGCACCCTAGAGTAACCTGCGCACAAAAACAATTGTTTTATATTGACTCTTTGCATCGCATGGTCTCGTAATAAAACAGTTGTAACACTTTTGTCTTCGTGAACCAGTCACTTAAATATTGGCAACACTCGGCAACTAGGTTTACGCTTCTCATAGCGTATGAAAATAGTTTTGTTTAGCGATAGTTTCGGATGCATTTCTTGAAAGCATAATCCAGCAACTCCTTATTAGTGCGGTTGATAGCTGGACTGTATTATATTATTGCGAGAGCAATTATATGGAGCCCTTGGGCGATTTTTCAGCATGGTCGTCACCGCAGTGTTCCTTGTAAAGTGCAAACGCAGTAATATACTACCACGCGCCGTTTACTGTAGGTTCGAGAAAAAGCGTGCGAAGCGGTGCGAGAAGGACGGTGGCTTGATGCGCACCGTCATCCCACGCACCCAATGTTTGAAGCCACGTGATCAAGCATGCGCAAAAAATTGAAGGCGCTTAGCATGCCGTACCGTGATAGAATGGGCGCGAAGGGAAGGGGGCGAGTGAGGGCGCGTCTCGGTCCTCTAGTCCGGGCTTGGCTACGCATGGATATGCACGCGGCACAGCGCATAAGCGGGCACGCGCTCTACCTTGGAGCAACTTTAATAGAACCAACTCAGTTTTCACAGCTCCGCTGAAAACATGTGCGCCGTGGCGGTCGCGTGAACTAACGGCGCTGCGATCGAGTCGCGCTACCGGCAGCGCTTCCGGTGGCGCGCCATATTTGCTGCGGCTGCGTCCAGTGTGGTTATGGTGCTGCGAATTTGTCGCGTCCTGCAGAAGTTCGTACGGAGGTTTGAGTGCTCGCGCTGGTCTGCGGAGGTTTGGAGCCTGGCTTGTGTCAAGCATGCGGTATGCTGGCGTATTTTGCACCGGGTTTAACAAGCGGCTACAAGTCATCAGTCAGGAGCTACTTTTAATGCGTAAACACTCTTTGGCGAGTTCCACAGGTCCGTCAAGCGAAAAGTGTAGTGCCTTGTATCTGCACAAAAATGCGTGATTTACGAACTTAAAATGTTTTATCATTATACTATAAATGTAGATGTTTGGTAGCTTTATAAGAGATAAGGAACAATTAAAAAAATCATCAGAGGAAATACTCCTAGGGATACAAAGGGCTCCATAGAAAATGCATGGGAAAGCTTATAGTAGGGGTGAGCCAAAGAAAATTTGGGGGTGGGCCAGCTGCAAATTTGGACGAGGGCCACCTTAAATTTGGTGGTGGGCAGAAGTGCAATACGACTGTAACTTTCTATAAGGAAATGCATAGCTTATGCAGGGTGTCCCGAATATCATGCACCAAGATTGAAAAATATGCAAATGTCACGTAGCTGGACAGAACCAAGGTAATGTTATTTGCCGTCGCTTGGAGATACTCAGATTATTTTGCGTATTCCGCCTAAGGGCATAATTAGTCTTAATTAATCAACTTCTCAAATAAAACTGGATTAGAACTGTAAATCAGAAAATTGCATAGGAGCATGAAAAACTCACGAAGCAGCTTTTCATTGCTCAACACGTGCTACATAAAAGGTTTTCCGAGCGTGAAAGAAGCCCGCCAATTTACGCAATGGGCCCTGAGCGGCCAGTCGCGCGGCAATTTTGCGTATATTCGCCGGTCTCTTTAACGCTCAGAAAATACTTTCATGTACGTATTGTTTAACGTGAGGTAAATGCGGTGTGAGCGAAGGAAAGAAACAGGATCAATTCTCAAAGCATTCGGTTCGGAAGTGCTGTTCCCCACTGTTCGCCTGCCTTACCTAATAATGTACGTCATCACGGTTGGCTGCAATCTTCCTTTACGAACAATATTAGCCTACGTTCTTTACCCGAAAGTGTTTTCTACCGGATTCCAGCGAAAATCTGTACCAAGTGTGTACGAGACGCAATCATAATAACGCGAATCCAAGACCCGCCGATACATTGCCGTTTCATGCGCACCTAACGGTTAGGAAAATAGGCACAGATAGGGTAAAAATGTGTCCCTTCTATACTAAAGCAACTGAGCTTTCGATGATCTGTATTTGGTGAATGAAAATATATAGGTAATATTTCTTTTACAACTGAATAATTTTGTAGAGAACGAGGCTAGCCGCGATGACACCTCTAAGGGTAGTAAGATGGTAGTGTTTGGAAGTATCTTGTGGTCTAACTGAGTTGGCGTCTGCGGGCAATGACGTTCCTGGCGCGTTTGCGTTTGCCACCTTCGACTAACGCATGTGGCTCACGCCATTTTCGCGCGTGTGCTCAACTTTGTAAGTCTACATTGGATTTCGCGATGTCCTCTAAGGTCAAAGGATGCAATTTTTCCGCATATCCACTCACCGTCACGTCAGAAATACCTATGATGCCTCATAGTCCCCGGGGTGCTGTTTACGCTGCGCAGCAGCAAATGCCTCGCAGGCTTGCTATCGCTGTCATCGCTTCAACTTTAGTCTGTTTCACTTGCAAGCGATTGAGTGAATGGAGCGAACAGCGGCGAAGCGCTGGGAAGCTTTTCGCGCGGTTTCGTTTCACATGCATTGCCGCCGCGCATTTTCCACTGCTGCAAAAATCATCCTATGCGCAGGCTTTCCCGCACTTGTCCTCAACTGGTCACGTGGCGAAGCGGGCCGCCATTGGTTCGGAAGCGGTGCTGCCGCGCTGCCGCCCCTGCCGCAACTTGGTCGGACCTCGCCGCTCCAGCCGCGATTCCTGCCGCCGCCGCTCGAAACAGGTTTTTGCGCCGCGGCGGCAGGAATCGCGAGCGTTTTCGCTTGCATGTGAAACAGGCTTTAGAGCTATTAATAAAAAACTGCACAATTACTGACTTGTATTTGTGAATTTGGGACAAAGCTGTCACTGCTTTTGAGAATTCACGTTTCACTTTCCTGCTATGACCAATTCCTCGAAAAAATTGATCAACAATTTTTTTGCGAATAGTGGATATGCATTGTAATAGGGCAACAAACAGGCATTGTTTAACTAGAAAATTTATTGAGCATTTGAGCCGCATCGGAACAGATAATGCACCTATACAAAAGATTTGCGTTATTGCGAAACATTTTCATAAACATTGCATTGTATATGCCTCAATTTGCAAAATCCTTGGCGTCGAACGGGACAAAGTTATTTTCGCGGGAGCTTTGCTTTATTGGTTGCTCAAACATGACAGAAAACTTCCCTTGACACAGATTCCTACGTAAGTGCGGGATCCGCCCAACTTATTTATTCTTTCTTCTGCGGACAATAAATACTCGAAGAATCTGTGAAAGTTCTATTTCCTTAAACGTCACCGTTCATCTACAGCTATCAGCAGTTTCTGTTTCGCCCATTGATTAAACATATCTGTGATTTAAATTACTTATTTTCTGATTCCTCACATCACCTGATTGTTACTGTAGTCTCAAAGTGCGCTTTGTTTTATTATATTTGCATTCTGCTTCCCCATTATTCTTAATTAGCTTGGAGGATGCTAGATCGAGTTTGTCTTTGTTTATGTATAATCCCAGGTATTTATATCGCTTAGCTAGGCACGTGACGTGCTCTTGAATTAATACCACGTAATTATTCATCTCTTCACTAAGTATAGGATTTCGCAATTTGTTTGGGTTCAACATAAAGCCTAGATTTGAAGCTTAGCTGCCACTCATATTCGTGTCTCTATAAACCTGTTGCATTCTCTCCTGTTGCACGATGTTGTCCATGCGCATCATCCCGAAACTACTGTTGCAACTATTGCCAATTACGCCAAGTAAAGGTACAAGGAATCCTTGCTTCAGTACTCTGGGAACTTTCGGAACTCCACATCGTCGGGCTTCCGGT
This sequence comes from Dermacentor silvarum, assembly GCF_013339745.2. Lineage (NCBI taxonomy): Eukaryota > Metazoa > Arthropoda > Arachnida > Ixodida > Ixodidae > Dermacentor > Dermacentor silvarum. Next base: position 188,935,487 of record NC_051158.1, read on the forward strand.
ATACTCGGTTGTGAGTATATATAAACCTAAGCAGCTCCACGAAATCGCCATTTAAGTGCGCGTACGTTAGAATACCCAACAGCATTGCAATGTCTACAAAACGCTTTTTGCTGCGCTTTGGAACCAGGTTTTGCCGGCTGCTTTTTACATCTCTTCAGCCTAGCCCCGCTAACGTGTATCTAGCATACTCTTCTTCATCGCGCATGATAATTTGTCATCGCTACGCCGAGCATCACACGTGGCTTGAGTTACGAGCATAAGCGAACGTGCTCTTACTCAGGGTCGGGCTGAGCGCCACAGCTGCCGCTCCGCTTCGCCTTCGCGATTGAATGTAGGGACGGCGGCATGGCTCGTTGACAGCCATCGGGACTTCCTACGATAGTGAGCAGGGTTTACCCACCTTCTTCTGAGCGGCCCGCTGTCGTGCATATATAGGGGCTCTTCCCGTCACTTTCACCATTTGGACGACCTCAAGGAAGATGGTTCCCCCAGCTGTACGCCAACCAGCAGCCTTAATGCGTCATGGCGCACGTAATCGCTGAAACACTCCATGCTCCTTGACGCCCTCCCCGTTGAAATCCGGCTCCTCCTGATCTTCCCGTCCACCAGCCCGTGGCCCTACATCGACCTGCTCTTTGCTGTGCTGGCCCACTTTACGGAGTCTGGTACTTCCCTCTCGCTAAAATCGACTACGAAGTACCAGCTCTGGCTCCACCAACTCCTTCGGCGTCTGCTGCCTCAAGTACAGCCCTGACCACCTCTCTTCCTGCGCCCTGCCACCAGGCCGAGGCACACCATGCACTTCCTTCGGCTAGGCACACGTCGACCAGTAGGTGTGTGACTCCGGCAGCCTCGGCCCCTTCCTCACATGCACTGACTCCGTTGCCAGGGCCGTGTTTTCGTTCCAGCTGCATTTATTCAGGAAGGCTGAGAGCGATGCTGAACGTCGGCTGCAGCAGCGGCGACCTGCTCAGCCTCTGGCGAGAGCGCGTACGTTTATGCTCATGATTCCAGCCACGCAAGATGCGTGTCCCGTAGATGACAAAATGATGATGCGCCATGAAGACGATGATGCTACAGGCATGTTCGGTGTATGTGAGAGCAGTGCGTCGGAACGGAACGAAAACAAACCGACAAACAATATCTTTGACCGGAATGAAAACACAACCGACATGGTAATGATTATTTTGTTTCGGAGTTAAAACGAAGTATTATTGATCAGTTTTCAGTTTAAGGGCAAAGCCAGTCTAGGCAACCTGACGTCAGGCCACGTGAGCATTAGCGCGTATCTTAAGAGTCCGCATAAGCCGTATCTCAGGCAGGGATAGTGTGAGCAATAGCCGGTCCAGCGCTCCACAACCTGCCGTGCGGTGCACTAGCAGGTTGGCATCGGAGCCAAACCCAGGGCTTGCGCGCAGAAGAGCTTATCGTTTCCCTTTCTACGGGTACAACACTTTGCTTGCCGTAATTTGATATTTCGCCTATGTTCGTTTAAGTTAGTGTTATCGGAACAGTGGTCGCGCTTTCGGCTTGTGAATTCGATGATGCGCTGCTTCTCAGATCGTGCTCACTCAGTGCCTTGACTCCAGGCAATGAGCATGATCTTATAATTCTTAATTCACTTATTGAGAAAAATAAATATTGTTTTTATCGTTATTTTGCTACTAAAATGTATGCATGCGAACCAAAGCCATTATGAGCCGTTATGGTGCATTCTTTTGTTTCGTTCTGGAGCAGAACTGGAACGTACGGAACATTTTTCAGTGGACCGAAACTAAAACCAGAATGAAAAGCATTTAGTTCCGACACGCTGTTCGAGATACTGACGAAAGCAAGCAGCGTTCGTTCGTGTTGCTCGTAAACATTTACACCTGTATGAATAGTACGTGTTGGAGCACGGTATAGTGTTTATTTTTTATTTACCTCGTTTTCTGTTAAACGATCGGAGAAAGCCTGCGTGTCTTTAAACACCCCTCAGCAAATGCTGGAGTATTTTTGGTAGGGTAATGCGCGCTGTGTCCTCCCGGTGTTGTATTTTTTGTCCTAGTGTCTCCTGTTTACCCTAAGTTCTGGAAACGCCTCAAGTATCAAAGTTCCAACTAGTCCAGCTGTTTGCCATAAGTTAGGTGCTGGTTCAGCCCAACTGGACCAATGCAGCGGTGTCCTGCTGGTCTTCTTCGTGTGTGATAGTATATGCTGGCACATTGCATATTACATAGGCATGGTGCTCAATTTCAGACGTCGAACTCATACGCAAGAACGCAAACACGTGAGGGGAAAATATAAAAGGGTCCAACCGAAGTTTGTGTACTTCTCGGAAGCTAAATTCCGACGACTTTAGTTTGTTTCTGCATTTTCATTCTATTTTACACTCTAAAATGTTTTATTCACGTCGAGCAAGTTATATTTATGACCAAATTATTAGACTATTTCGGCAAACCAAGTAAAGGCTACAACCTTGTCATCGTGTTCTTATTTTCGGTGCCCCTAACAGACTACCAGCGAACGTTACAGGTATCTTTCCATATACCTTGTATCAACTAATTAACAATCATGTAAACACCACAAATTTCGCCCCTGTTGGAGACAGTCTCGAAACAAAGAATCGAAATGTGAACTTAACTTACAATAAAAATTATTGAAACAGTTCGAACCAAAGCCATTATGAGCCGTTATGGATCATTCTTTTGTTTTGTTCTGGGGCAGAACTGGAACGGAACATTTTTTAGTGGACCGAAACTAAAACCAGAATGAAATCCGTGCTATACTTGACCTCGATTTAGAAAAGGCATTCGATACGATTGCCCACTCGTCCATCCTGAAGACGATCGCAGACCTCGGGCTCGGGCATCGGTTCTACGACTTTGTCCGCTCCTTCCTCACCCGGCGCAGGGCTGTCCTCCGCGCAGGAGACCTGGTGTCGGAAGAAGCCGAGCTCGGACAGCGGGGAACCCCCCAGGGCTCCGTCCTCTCAGCGACGCTCTTCAATCTAGTGATGATCGGGCTCTCCGAGCGACTCTCGAAGATCGACGGGCTAAATCACACTATCTATGCGGAGGACATAACCATCTGGTGCTCCGCGGGGTCAGATGGCTTCATCGAATCCGCCCTGCAGGAGGCCATTGAAACTCCTACCTCGAACACACCGGTCTCAATTTCTCCCCCACCAAGTCGGAGCTGTTGCTATACTTGCCCAAACGCCGTTGCGCCAAGCCCAGAGGGTGGAAACCTCCGGCAGAACGCAACATCACACTCCGCATAAGAGACGGTCGTATAGTTCCCAGGGTAGACTCCATCAGGGTTCTGGGTATGATCATCGAATCCCGCGCAACCAACACCCTAACAGTGCAGAAACTCATGACAAAGACTGAAAATGCCATACGACTCGTATGTAGAGTGGCCAACCGGCACGACGGCCTGAAAGAAGACAACCTACTGCGCCTTGTACATGCGTTTGTTCTCTGCCACTTTACCTATGTCGCTGCCATACACAAGTGGCTACGTGCGGAGCGCGACAAACTCAACGCCCTTATTCGAAAGGCTGTGAAACGAGCCCTCGGCCTACCCATCACCACTTCCACCTATAAACTCTTCGAGCTCGGCGTGCACAACACGCTATAGAAGAGATCGCCGAGGCTCAGAAGCGAACGCAGATGATCCGACTCACGACCACCAATGCTGGCCGCCACATTCTGCGCGAGCTCGGCTTTTTCTCCTCGATAACCAGGAATCACCCAGATTTGACGCCGGTACCCCGCGAGATCCGAGACCTCATCACGATCGCTCCCATTCCGAGAAATATGCATCCCGACCTAAACAGAGGCAGGCGCCTTGCGCGAGCGACCGCCCTTCTCAGGTGCATAGACATGAAAACGGACGATGTCTCGTTCGTGGACGCCGCTGCCTATCGCAGCAACCGAGCCTTCTCCGCGGTCGCGGTCTCATCCTCGCAGCGGATCCTCAACTCCGCCACGATCCTCACTCGAGAGCCCGAAGTAGCGGAGGAAGTAGCCATAGCCCTAACTGTGCTCGACAGCAAACGGCCAGTCATCTACAGCGACTCCAGACCGGCGATCAAAGCCTTCAAACGCGGCGCCGTCTCGGACCAGGCGTTACGCATCCTCCGCAGCGCGGATCAGAGTACTCTCAAGCACCACACCGTCATCTGGTTCCCCGCCCATCTAGGCCGAGTGCCAGGTGCCCCGCCAAACCTGAACGAGATCGCCCATGACGCAGCGCGTGCTCTTACTGACCGCGCCGTCCCAGGGCAACCCCACCTGGACGAGATAGAGACGAACAGGGATGCACCCATAACGTACAATGAAATCGCAAAACACTTCTACCTTGGACGCCGCATCTTTCCGCCCCCACACCCCAAACTTAACAGACCGCAGGCGCTAACCCTACGCTTATTACAAACAGACATGTACCCAAACCCCGCCAAACTCCACGTTCTCTATCCTGGCTCGTACCCCAGCGACATGTGCCCCTCGTGCGGATACACGGCGACACTCCCACACATGGTCTGGGAGTGTAGAAACACTCATCCCGACTCCACCTCGGACAAGTGGCAAAAGTCCCTCAGAAGCTCGCTTCTCGCCGACCAGCAATGGGCCGTCCAGCAGGCCCACTAAGCGGCCGCCAGGTATTCCCTGTCGGTCCCTCCGTGGGAGACGCCCGCTACGCCCTAAGCGTGTCCTGCAGGACCTAAATAAAGTTTTCCCAGTCCAGTCAAAACAGTTCGTTGCGCAAGTTCAAATTTCACTGCTTATCCAACTCTGTGGCTCCCTCTGCAGCTCTCGTTGCTTTATCGCACCAAAGACCCGGCTCCTGCGCAGACAACAAACTGGCGTATTCCATCGCATCCGAAATTCTTACCCACGCTATCCGCTATACTAACCCTTACTTATTTGCGAGAGAAAAGTGACATAAACGGTGTAACCACATACCCTTATGGGTTTTCCCGTTGTAGTCTACGGCTTCGTATTTAGATTCGTTGCACGCTTCCAGGAAAACATACGAGAGATTTGTGTAGTAACGTGGGTAATTGATAGGTGTTTCGCCGGTTTCACCATGGTACCTATCTCCTGTAGGAAACAAAATGTGCACAGGAGGTATCAATACAGATAACATAGTCATCACTATCGCAGTTGACTAAAGCAAACAGCACGCAGTGCAAAGTCAATAATGTTATTAAATTTGTTGCTTACAAGTTATAAGTCAAATTGTCATTATTTATAGTTCAATTTGGTGCTTCCTGTGCATAACATACTAAATAAAAAACGCGCTAGGCTCTATATTGTAGCAAACATGCGGCTGACATTCAAATTCAGTTCAGATAAAAAATGTAGCTCCAATCCACGCTGTGAAGGTGGTAGGCCAGCGAAGCCGTAAACGACACCCACAACGATTACCCATTGTGACGTCATTTGAATTCATAGATGTGGCTCTACAAAGAGTGAAACCAGTGAGAAGTTAAATGTGCTTAACCACACTCTTCATTACTTCACAATGACATTATATTCACGTTGTTCTTCATGACGGCTTTACTTTCCGTGGTCTACCCATGGTAGCCTGGACTGAACTGAATGAGTTGCTAGACGACAGATATACAGACGCAACGGCTTCGCTAGCGACATGGTTCCTGACACAGAGCTGTGAAGATGACCTGCTTATTTCTTTAAGAAATGATTCATTGAAGCCTAATGTCATGGTTGTTTGGTTTACTTCTCAAAATAATAACGAATACATCTCTATCGGAAACCAAAAACTGCTCTGGTAATTTAAGGTGAAATGCAAGAGAAATGCGTTAGCATTCCGTCGCACCACTTTTATGTCAAGGATCCACCATTTAAACTGCGTTCACTACATCGCGAAGTGTTGTTCGGGAGCGTACTCGACACACATCCTGCCTCCGTGATGTGCGAATTGCAACTGACGGGCATCCGGCACACACACACATTATATATATATATATATATATATATATATATATATATATAGGGTGTTTATAATTATACTTTCCAGGATATTTCAAAAGTGCCTTGTCGAGATAGATTCATTGTGTTACGTATTATGCAGTCTCCCACGGTAATTTTTTACCGCATTTGACTTTAATAAACCGAGAGAAAGAAAGAAAGAAAATAATGTTAAGACGCAACCAAGTGCGAAAAAAGACAACTTAAGGACCTCTCCTGTCCTGAAGTTGGATTATTCAAATAGGCGACATTACTTCCGCGAGAAATTGAAACACAAATTCATATAATTAAACAAATAACTAATTAGTGTTATAAGCAATTATGAACGGCACATACTGCTTGTTAACAAGGAAATGGAACAACAGTGCATTTTTGGGGCGAGCTTGATGGCGCATGTCTCCAAAGTGCTGTTTTACTGGTAACTCATAAGTTAACACGACTTGCAAGGACGCACTATATATACAATTCTTAGTGAATACACTCTGCAAACACACAGGATACAATTTACGAATATCATGCTGTGTGTTTGCAAGGCGTATTCACTTGCAAGGAGTTTCCAGAAAGACAGCACTTTGGAGGCTTGCGCCATCAAGCTCGCCGCGAAAATGCGCTGTTGTTCCACTTAAAAAAACGAAAACAAAAGCTATTTTTATGCATTAAAGCACAAAAGTAACGGGAATGGACATGTATTTCGTCACACACTTTGCGAAATAATATCTCGAAACTGATGTCATCCCGGGGATTCAATTTAAGTGGATACGTCTTGCAACTTCACCTGCTACCATTCGTAAAGGCGATTTGTACCATAAAGTAATTAATTAAGAACAGTTTTGTTCATTAGTTGACTATGTGTTCCGATTTCTCGTACTTGTAATGTACACCTTTTCGAATAATCTAGCTCAAGGAGAAGAATTATACGATACATCAGCTAAAGGTGATTTTTGGAAATTCCGTAAAGCTTCAAAATTATCCCGGCATATATACACGGTGTCCCAACTATCTTGCACCAAGATTCTAAAATATGCAAATGCCACTTAGCTGGACCGAACCAAGGTAATCTTTGACGTCGCTTGCAGGTCCTCAGCTAATTTTTTCATTTCGCCTAATAACATAACTAGTCTAAAATTAATTATTCAGCTTCTCAAATATTATTATTAGAGGAAAAGTGTCAATAAGAAAATTGTAGAGCAACATGGAAAACTGCCGATAGATTTTAAAGCGAAGCTTTGTACCTCTACCAGCCAAGGGTTCTGTCGTGTCCGTCGTTGTAATCAAAAAACGATCCCGACGAACCGCTAACAATTGCAGGTATAGCAGTATAGCTTACTTGAATTCAGGCATTCAGCGTACAACTAAGCACTCGTTTTCGCAAGAAAAACCACAAAAACAAGCTTCAAAGTGATGAGCCAACATGATGGATGATAAGGGCTGCGGGCAAACGACGGAAACAGGGTAGGCGCGGTCCGTAAGATTAGATTGCAGCTGTTGCGAAGCTTATGCGGCTGCTTGAAAGAGGGTTGACGTCATTCGAAACCCTTCCAGCCTAGTAACTGCTTCGGTTCATTTTCTAGACTACCCCACTATGGGGTGGTCTAGTAGTGTATATCACACCGATCATAAAGCAGTAGTGAACATTGTTGTGAAGTAAATAATAATAAAGGCCGTGGTTAAAGTTACGTTGTAGTGTGTGAAATATCAAGTGCGCCGCAGTCACCGTGAGGGTGGCGTAAAAAGCTTCGCTTTCCAACCACCTTCACAGGGTGGATTGGCGGGCAATTTTTTCTGTTGCTCAATACGTGTTACATAAAATTGTTTTATGCGATAGCAATTATATGAACACTCAAAGAGGATTTCTCCTCTTTCTCCTCCGTCGCCGTCGCCGTTAAGCTCCGTATGACGTCAACGGTGATGAAATCGTCGCCGCGCGCTGTATGTGCGAGTGAATGGGCGAGAGGGACGCGCACTTTCACGGGGAGCGAACGCACGTCGGAGAGCAAACGCCACTTCTTCCGTCGCGCGAAAGGCCGTGGGGGGACGGGAGTTTATTACGAGTGTATAGACTTGAAGGAACAGAGCTTTTTACTTGCATTGATTTTTGCTGCTTCGCTATCTAAAAGACAAGCTTCACTCGACGCGGAAGTTTAGCGAAGCGGTCAATGACTTCGGACACGTTGATGCCGACGTCTTTGTGGGCGTATATAGGCGCCAGCCTAACCATGTGTTCCTCAGACATTGTAGAGCGCAAGTGGTTTTTTAGTAACCTCATGTGAAAAAATATTATCTCAGCGCTGGCAGGGCTCACTGGAAGGCTGACTAGAATCTGCAGCAGTTTGTACAGATTTACATAGAACCTGCATTCGCAACGAGAGAGGGCATCTATTCCGGTGCTAAAAGCTAAAAACACTCCTTCGATGTCGTTGGCATCTTTTTAGGTACCTTGCCCAAACAGTAAGCTGTTCGATTCCAGCAATATGCGTCGTTTCGTCAGCAAGTATGGAGAAGCAGCCTGCATCGTTTACTTTTGAATCTAGGCTTTCTTTGATAATTTCACCACAAATTTCTATAATTTGGTTCGGTACATCTGGGCTTAAATACCAAGCATTACTGGGGTAACTTGCCAAATTGTTCTTTAGATGTGTATCTCCACAATCAGCTCGCATGCGAAGAAGTGCTCTGAAAATACCAGCATTTTAAGCGGGGGCTTTGCTTAAATCCATAGGACCACTGCATAGGCGTGTTTACCGGGGGGGCAGGGGGGGCACTTGCCCCCCCCCCACTGTCAAAAGTGGGGGGGGGGGGCAAAGTATGCCATTTGCCCCCCCCCCCCCCCCACACTTTCGAAAGCGGGCAGTTTTGGCTACACACTGGAAAGTCCAAAAACAACTACAGCTGAAGCTAAATTTTATGTCTTAATAGAGTCACCACGTTAATAATGCTTTTCTTTACTACGTATTCCCGGTTTGGGCAGCGAGTATTGTGCCTCCTCGTGACGCGCTGTAGCAGGCGACGCGCGAGATTCGCCATACACGCTTGCATTACGCGGAAGTCCTGGCGCTGGACAGTTCCCGCAGTTACAAATTACCGCCTAACCATACTTGAAAAAACAAAACAGTGGGCTTGATATATTTAACCTTCGGGCGACGGTAGAGGTCCGGATAAAGTATTTCAATTAGCCGCGCCCAACGATGGGTGTGCCTTACTGCATGAAATGGTTGGATTATCAAATACTGGAACTATTGAGTCTCCATCCAGAGATAGTCTACGTAGCGTTGCAGTATAAATATATATCGTATCACCATCAAAAATATAATCGAAATACTTACAGGTCTAACTGCCGAATTTCTTTGTGTAATCACGACTTATCGTTTATTTATTTATTTATTTATTTATTTATTTATTTATTTATTTATTTATTTATTTATTCATTTATTCATGATACCTCAAAGGTCCCGGAACGGGACATTACATGCGGTGTGGGAACGTAGAAAAATGGCGGGACAGGTTAGCTGGCGTGACTGAAAGATGGTCTTCAATATGAGTTTTGAAAAGGGAAATGTCGGTGATGAGGGCGATATCAGAAGGAAGGGTATTCCATTCTCGGGCTGTGTGCAGAAAAAAAGAACGCTGATACGGTGGTGGAATGGGCGCGTGGTAGATACACAGCATTGGGAAGCGTATGGCGGGAGAAACGATGCACTGGAATGATGATTTGGTTTCCCGTGGGCAGCGAATGAAAGAACCCAAAGAATGAAAAAAAGACGAGCACTTTTGCGGCGGGAGGTGAGCGAGGGAAGACACAACCGGGATTTTAAGGCTGAGACACTTGTATTATAGGAGTAGTCAGAAAGAATGAACCTGGCAGCACGGTTCTGGACCGATTCAATGGAATTAATGCTATTAACGTGGTGGTTGTCATAGATAGCACTGGCATATTCTAGTTTAGGACGGATTAGGGTTTTATATGCAAGTTCATTTATTCATGATACCTCAAAGGTCCCAGAACGGGACATTACTTCAGGGTGTGCGAGGTGATGTGGTCGTGAAAGTGACCTCGGTTGAACATGCAGAGCAATTTCAGTGCCAATAGAACACTTTACTGAATTTTTTCTAAAGGCCTGTGTCACTTCTGCTTTTATCGATTTCATTTTCAGGCCGTTTCTGAATAAGGGCTACCCTACTACTTGTTCCCCGGGATTAGCAAGAATAGCAGATATTTTATATTTTGAAAAAATGAAGACCACCTTATTGTGACGTGTTCCGAAAATTTGAACTGCGGTGGTTGCTTACGTATACTCGAAAAACCGCTACTGAATACTCGTTTTCCCCCTGTTTTTATGCTTTATACACGGCATTTGGTTGTTGATCCCGGTATCCTCAGTAAACTATGCGGGGCACGGTGTTAATATTTATTCGAAGTACAAAACAAGTGAGTGACGAGCGATAAATGTTTTTTTCTGTGTAGGTTCATTGCAAGCCTTTGTAGAAAGTTACATATTGAAGTGTTCCAGGGTGCCATACCACCGCTTTCCCCGACTCCTAAAACAATTGCATGAGATATGGACTTGAAATTCTATGAAAATAGGGAGAATTTTAAGCGCAATGCGTTCCGAAAATCCCACTTTCCTGGTTTAAATGCAAGTGTTGCAGATAATTACTACACACTTGTTTTCCAATTTGTTCCCGTGCACCATACGGGATGCGTATAGGTTGCTTCTCCGGTGTCCTCGGTGAGCTAAACAAGGCATCTTGTTTATATCTGAGGATAATGAAATTTTCTGATGAAGTAAGATGTGTATTGATGAATTACTGCTTTTTATTGCGATAGCAATTATATGGACACTCCAAAGCGGATTTCTGCCGATGGCGTCGTCGTCACCGTCGCCGTGAGGTTCCGTATGACATCAGACGATGAAATCGTTGCCGCGCTCCGGACGCTCTATGTGCGAGTGAAAGGGTGCTAGGGACGCGCGCTTTCACGGGGAGCGAACGCACGTCGGAGAGCAAACGCGCGTTCTGCGCCGTTCTCCCTGGAGGGCCGCAGAATTAAGCGCCTCTTTCTTCCTTTACAATCACGATATTTTTTTACAGAAAACGCGACTTTTTCCGTCGCGTGAAAGGCCGTGGGGGACGGGAGGGCGGGGAGGTGACGTTTAGCTGCGGCACCAAATGCGTATTTATATAAAAATGTTGCGAGGCGAGAAGGTGGGTAAGATTTCCAACGCAGCTCGACGAGTGCCCCATTCTGATCTCGTGGAAAACCTCCGAGCCGCCCCCAGAGGCACCGGCAACAGTCACCAACGCCGCGCGCGTTCGGTGCGAACGCGGGCAAAACGCCGACGGCGTCGACAACAGTTCTGTGTGTTGCCGGTGCTGCTGCATGTCCACGTTTGTACAGCTGATAAAACTACTATCCTTGCTCCGTATAGCTCTCTACTAATTTGTTATCGCAATTGATGCTTCGCCTTTCGGGTGAAACTGCGACATTTTTTTAAAATTTCCAGCAAGAAGTGCTTCAAAGCATAACACGGGGACAAGGTTTAAAACGGAACACTAATATACGGGTAACTTTTGAAAGTATATGATGTAAATACAGGAAATTGAGACATTTATTGCAACTGTTCGAAAAAAGGAAAAACCAGCTTCACTAAAAATCGGGTGGTATATATATATATAAGTACTTTATTTGGCTGGAAAATATTTTAAGTATAGCGGTGGTCGGAGCCCCTCAGTCCAGAGCCCCACTGGCCTCTGCGCCTGCCTGACCTGGCTAATTAAGGACTGTGCCTCCCACTGCTCCATTGAGATATTATTAGTGGGCCTATGAGGGTGCTTACTACACTCCCAGGTCACATGTATTAGTGTAGGTATGCCACCGCACCAAGGGCATGTGGCCCTATAGCGGGTGGGATACATGGCATTTAGCAGTTTTAGATGGGGGATTACCCCGGTCTGTATTTTGCGCCAATCGGCGGCCTCTTCCCCGCTAAGTTGTGGGTGAGGCGGCGGGTATTTTCTGCGGACTCAGCGCTGATGAGCAAGGATGTCTTTTACATTTAAATTGATGGGATTTTGTGAGGGATAGTGTGAGGGGTTGGGGTTCGAAGAGGACGCCATCGCTCGGTTAGTAGACGCTCGAGCTAAAGCGTTAGCCTGTTCGTTCCCCTGTACCCCCGAATGTCCCGGGCACCAGAGTAGGCGATGGCGGTGGTTGAACGATTTGGGGATTATCGCGAGGCTAGCCGCAGTCACGTGCCCCTTAAGAAACATGCAACATGTCTCCCGGGAGTCAGTGACCACGACTGTTCCTTTCCGATACGCTCGCGTAAGCCGGCGA
>NC_051158.1:188947898-188997173 GCF_013339745.2 Dermacentor silvarum
AGGCAAGAGACCTCTGTTTCCGGTTCCACTTCGAAGAAAGAAGCAGCGCCAGGACGTCAGAAGCGCTGACTGCACTAACAACGAACATGAGGTGCTTGAAGAACCTGAGTCTGCAGAATCCTCGCCTTTCAAGTTTCAGACCCTACGTTCACTAGCACCATCGCCGAGGTGGTGTCCGCATTGAGATGATAGTGTCCGGTTTGATTTTCGCGACGTCTTCGTTGAAGAAGCAAGGAAGGCTTGTTATTTGTCATGAGCGAGCTGTCCTTTTCAAAAAACCGACAGGGACGAAGTTTCTGCTGCCATTTATTGTCAAGGTGTTCTGTGCTCAGAAAAAACAATCGCCTCCGTTGGCGACGCTGCAGCTGTAGCTGGATGACGCCATGGCAATGCGTGTTGCAAGGGAGCAATGTCGGACAACGGAATTTCAGCAATGTTGCCCGTTTGACGGTGAAGCAGCAAGCAGCGACATACACCAACGGACTGTACGTCTTCAGCGCCAAGTGCTCCGGGAAAGTCTTGTCCGATGGTAAGTGCGTTCAAGTACTTTGATCTACAAGCGCCGCATGTATTTATTGTCCGGTATTTAACAATTGTGTTTCTTTCGTGGACAGGACTTATTTGCCCAGAGTGCAAGTCGCATCGAAAGCTATTGTTGACCAGAAGTCGTGCCAAAAAGCTCATGGCCTAAGAAAGGAGCCCTTGCCCAGCGCCTGAAGCTTCAGAGGCAAAAAACCAAGCGTTTGAAGAATAGCGCCACTGCATTGAAAAATCAACAGAAAGCAATGTCAGCTAAAAACAAAGCCATCACCGAGGAGGAATTTACCTCTAGGATAGAAGCCCTTCCTCCAAAACAGCGTGAAGCAACACTTCACATGTTTAAATCGGCGTCACGAAAAAGCGCAAAAGGCGTGAGATATTCGAATGAATGGGTTTTGGAATATCTTATAATGAAAATGAAGAGCGCCAAGCTTTATGAGCACCTGAGGAAAGAAAATATTCTGTCACTGCCAAGTAAAACAACATTGCGCAAGTATTTGAAGTCGTACAGAACAGGGTTTGGCTTCTCCCCAAAGATTTTCAATGTGGTGAGTGAAAAAGACAGCCACAATGGAGGAATACGCATGCCACGGTGGAATTATTGTAGATGAAATGCACCTTTCTAAGCATCTTTCTGTAACAACTGCCGGCCACATAGATGGTTTTGTGGATCTAGGTAACTTTACATCTCCTAAAGATAAACACACACCGTGTGACCATGGAATGGTTTTGCTTTTTGTACCGTTCATTGGGAAATGGACTCAAATTCTGGCAGCGTTTGCAACAAGAGGAAATGTCAATGGAGGTACCTTGACCAAGATCATGCTTGAAGCCATAATTTTAGCAGAAAAAGCAGGCCTGAAGGGGGACTTCATCAAATCAGACGGTGCAAGTTGGAACAGACGCATGTGGACGCTAATGGGTGTCAAGGCCCTCCTTGAATGAGATCAAGTGCAGTGCACCACATCCAGTAGACGAGCACCGTCAGCTCTACTTCATATCAGATTTTCCTCATCTCCTCAAGTGCCTTCGAAACCGGCTGGTATGCTTGGATTTTCAAACACCGAACGGTCAAGTAAGTACCTTAATCAATGAAAATAACGTGCTATTTAACCTACCACAATTTTTCTTCCAGTCACTCTAACTTTCAGTGGATTATCATTGCTTTGGTTATGTGCAGGTGACTATGCGAGCTATTCGCAAGGCTTTGGAACTGGATGGCAGCAAAGTTACCCTGCAGGCTATGCATGGCATCACATCCAGCCATACAAACCCTAACAACTTCGAGAAAATGCGAGTTGGCTTGGCAGTCCAGCTCTTCAGTGGAAAAGTAACACATGGGCTTCAGCTGCACAAAGCCAGGCTGGAAGATCTGTGTGGTAGCATATCAGCAACAATTCACTTTTTTGAGTAAGCATTGCATAATTTTATATTTACCTAATTTTGTGCTACTGTAACTCTTTGCAGCTTTCTTAGCTGCACATACAGCTCACTGAAACATTTTTTTGCAGGACCATACATGGCGTCATAGAAGTCATGACGTCGCGCTTTCCAGCTCAAGCACTCCGTCCCAACTCTCGATCAGCTGAGAAGCTCAACTCCTTTCTAACCTTTTTGTCAGAGTGGGAACGCCACACAAATGGGCTAAGGGGCTTTCTCAGTCAGTCCACGGCAACTGGACTGCGAGTAACACTATCCAGTACCTTGTCGCTGTTGAAGTATTTGACTGAAAATGTAGGTTTCAAGTATTTGATGACAAGCAGGTTGAGCCAGGACCCTGTCGAACATCTGTTTGGAATCGTTAGACAGTCGTCAGGGTGCAATACCCACCCGACACCTCAGGAGTTCATTGCTACAGTGAACTGTCTCAGCTTCAGCAATCTTGCGCATTCTGTTCAAGGGGGAACTGTGAGCCTGCTGCTCTCAGTTCACTCTTGAATGCAGATGCTGGTGAGCAGAACACTTGCACTGGGAGGCAGAAGTTGATTGACAGGTTTCTCGATGATGGAAACCTAGATGCCGCAGATGCCTTACTCAGTAAGGTTGCGCCAGATCATTCCTCCTGTGGTTGTGGCATCAAGCGATCGCAGACTTATCTTTACATTGCCGGTTATGTCGCAAGGAAGTGCATTCTTAAAACTGGTTGTGAACAGTGCATTAACCTCTTTTGCTCACCAAGGAGGCAGCTGATGATTTGAAGATTGCTGAGCTTGTCCGTTTGAAGGACAATGGCGGTCTACTTTATCCTGCAGGAAAGCTGTGCAAATTTGTGGCCGACCTCGAGGAGTCATTCACAACGTGCTTTAGCCTTTTAGAACTGCACTCTGAAAGCGTGCTTGATGTGTTAGACCTTGTAAAGAAAAAGCAACAAACTACGCTTGGATGCCCAGAACATGGTGAAGCCATAGCTGCTGACGTAACTGCATTTTATTTAACCACACGACTGCATTTCTTCACGAAAAGTATCAATCGAGCTAACGACAAAAGGCGGCAGGCATCAAAGCATTTGAAGTTTAGTAGGTGCTAAATGAGTGTCTACATGAAAGCTGTTGATCATGACTGTGAAGAATTTTCCTGTCATTATTTTTGTAGTGAAGTAAGTTGTCAATAAATTATTGAAGTGTGTTTTTATGTGAAACATGGCTGTGGTGTAATTTTTCATAAGTACGCCTAAATCAAACCGCCATAATCACCAAAAACCTTCGTGGCCATAACCCTGTTGTTAAAACAATGATGGAAAAGGTCCTACTGAGTAAAAGTATGCGGCAAACTTTGCGCCCATTAGGTCATCAGG
Organism: Dermacentor silvarum; assembly: GCF_013339745.2. Classification (NCBI taxonomy): domain Eukaryota; kingdom Metazoa; phylum Arthropoda; class Arachnida; order Ixodida; family Ixodidae; genus Dermacentor; species Dermacentor silvarum. The sequence goes on from NC_051158.1 coordinate 188,951,233, forward strand.
GGGGACTCGTGCGCAAGACTATGGTCATGCGAACAGTTAGCTTTGCACGTCTTCAAAACGGTACGTCGTTGTTTGGTGGCATTTATAACCAAAAAACTACTTTCGAAGTCAAAGTTTCGCTGACAACACGAAAATCGGAATAGTGACGTGGCCTTCGTACACGCCTTTTAAATGTTTAACAACGCTAGCCATCAAAACCTGTGGGCTTTCACCAGTGAGAAGGATGTAATCTTCGAATAGAATCTATAAATCAGCTGAAAAACGCGAAATAACAAGCAAAATTTTAAAAAAATGCCGCGAGGTCTCGTCCTATGAAAAGTTGCAGTGGCGCCATCTCGTGGCGTCAGTATGAAAACGGCTCGCTCACGCCTCGCTGCTCGCGCCACTAGAAGTCTTCTAGTTCACTATAGTCAAAACCGCAATATTGTAATCACTGTGTACTTGAATGTTCTTATTTCAATTCGTGTCGAAGTATCAGCGTTTCGGTGCATAACCTTCAAGGTTTTTTCAATTAAGTGCAGCCAGTACAGAGGCGGATATGGAACAAAGTACAGGCAGCGATGTGAGTGTTCTAACACGGTAGCGTTAAGAGCCCTGTGTTGCAGAAAATTCGATGTGGGTGTCGCCGTCGCTATGACAAAACTCAATCGTTGTTCGTATGGCGAAAATCACCCCGAACCATGCAACGCGACCCACGCAGGCCTTCCGCGTGGCACATAGGCGTTATTGAACTTACTGAATTTCTGAAAGTAAAATGCGCCAAAATTTGGTGAAGCACGACTTAAAACCTACGGACATGATAGCGTCGGAATGTGATTGGAATATACGAAAAAAAAATCATTCTGTCACACCGAAACTCAAACATAAACATCTTTTTCAGCTGCCGTTGAGGTGTGTCTTAGAGAGAGCTGGGCACCCCGCTCGGTTTCTTGAAACACCATCCAGATGGCACTCGCCTCTGCGCATCCGCGGCAGCTGCGGATCTCGTCGTACGGGGGAAAGAAAAAAGAAGAACCAGAAAGCTCGCCTTCGTGCATAGCGTTCACCGTCAGCGTTTGCAAGTAAACATTACGGATGCATAAGCGGCCGTTGCCGAGAAGCGTGAGAAGCAGTCAGGGATCTTTGAATTATATCGCGTTACACTCTTAAAGCCAAGCGATACGAGGTATCAGAGATTAAAAAAGATGGCTGACTAATGGAGTAGCACACGAGGAATAAGGATTATAAACAGGGATAAGGTGCCTCAGAAAGGCTGGCCAACGTTTCGATAGGAGGACCTATCTTCGTCAAAGGCGGCCTCGTCATCCTCGGCGGTTAGTTTTAAAGGCTTAGTGGAGTGACGTCACGTTGATGTCCGCTGTGGCTGGCTGTAAAGGGAGAGACTGAAAAGAAAATGAGCGCCTGCGCTTGACTGGCTAGCCGCGATTTCTAAGACGAGGGGACAAGAGCGGGAGAGCGGGAAAGTGGCAAAAAAATATAAAAAAGGAAAAAAAAAACCGTCAGAGGGGGTTGGGGGAGCGAAAGGCGAGTGAGCGTTCGGAGGAGTCGTGGTCGGCGTGCGTTTGGGGTCCCTGAAGAGCCGGTCAGTGTGCAGGTCACAATACGAGTAGAAAGCATAACTTGAGTAGCGTAGCATCAAGGCATCGGGTAATTTTGTGGTTGATAGGGAGCAGCTTGGTCCGTCAAGGGACGTTAGCCTCACTAGTTCGCCCTAGGCGTCGTCGCGGCGGTATACAGAATTGGCGAGACCTTGTGTGGTCAAGGCGCCGAAAAAGGTATCCTGGCGTCTGGGAATTTTGGCTGTCTCGGTGTGGATCTTGTGTGGAGGGAAAAAAAAACCGGCGCAGGAGGGTGACAGTGTAGAAAAAATATAATTAGAAATTTAAACATGGAGGGGGGCGGGGGAGACAGGTGTGCCTGGAAAAGCACTCGTATGGTTGATCAATGCGTAAAAGCATGGAGGACGATAATAAATGGAGTGGTAGAGGAGATGCAGGGAAGAACTGGAAATGGAAGAATAGGTGAGGTTGAGGGGAAAAAGAAAAAAAAAGAAAAGAAGAAAAACAAACTATTTAAAAAAAACGGCACAGGAGGGTGACAGCGGAAGAAATATAATTTCAAACATGAACACTGAGCGGACAGGTGTACCTGGAAAAGCATTCGTATGGTTTATCAATGAGTAAAAGCATGGAGGAGGATAATAAATTGAGTGGTAGGGGAGATGCAGTGAAGAACTGGAAATGGAAGAATAGGTGAGGTTGAGCATCGAGATTAGCTGGAGGTTTAGCTTGTTTTGTGCCTTTGTTAATGGTATAACAATTTAAGGTTTATGTTACTGCTTTTAGCGATTCTAAGTTGCCACGCGATAAATTCATCCCCGTGGGGTGCAGGCATTTAAACTTGTGTATGAGGTATGATTCTGTATATTTTCTCTCGCGAGGTGAACGAAAATTTGTTTGTATTATATAGAGTCTTGCTTCATCATATATATGGCCGTGCTCATTGAAGTGGCTGGCTACTGCTTTAGGTAAATTGTGTTTTGTATCCACGCGATGGCCGTTAAATCTCGTGTGCATTTCCTGTCCAGTCTCACCTATGTATTGCTTGTTACAAGCGGCACATTCTAGACAGTAGACTACGTTGCTTGACGTGCAGGTGAAATTCGAAGTTACCTTGTGAATGTAATCTGACGCTGTACTTTTTACTGTAGTAGTAGATTGAATATGTTTGCATGTGGAACACCTGGAGCGGCCACAGGGACCGGATGTTGGCTTCGTCTTTGTCCTTAGTTTGGCGTGTACAAGAATGTCCTTGAAATTACTGTTCCGTCTGTAGGCTACTCTGGGCGGGTCGGGAAAGATCTTAAGTTTCTGGTTGCTGGTGAGAATTGGGTGGTATTTCCTGAGGATATTGTTCACGTTGGGGAGTGCGTTTGAGAATTTAGTAGTAAGAAGAGGCGTTGTTGTCCTTGTGATCTTAGGGCGGGGTTTGAGGACCTTGGCTCGATCAAGCTTGGTTGCAGCGGTGTAGGCTTTCTGAAGGGCAGTGTTCGGGTAGTTCCTGCTTGATAGGGTTTCCTTAAGGTGATCGAGTCTGTCTATGTAGTCATGGTTTTCAACGCAAATGCGACGAAGTCGTGTGGCTTGGCCTTTAAAGATACCTTGTTTGCAATGTCTGGGATGGTGGCTTGTATAATCTAGGTACTGTTGTTTATCAAAAGGTTTTCTATACAGCGTTGTCTTTAGTGTCCCATTATCAATATTATTGTTGTGTCCAGAAAGTTTATGCGCTCATTTGAAGATTCCGATGTGAATTTTATTGTTGTGTGAAAATAATTTAGGAAAGTTACAAATTTATCTAAACTTTCCTGACCATGTTCCCATATTATGAATATATCGTCTATGTATCGTAGGTATGTGTGGGGCTTGTGGGGGCAACGTGATAGGAAATCCGTTTCTAGAGTACCCATAAATATGTTGGCGTAGGTTGGTGCAAAAGATGTGCCCATACTTGTCCCATGTATTTGCAGATAGTCATTTTCCTCAAATTCGAAGTCATTATATATCAGAACTAGTTCAAGAAGAGACAAGTATACTTCAATAGAGTGTTGTGCATTGTGTTTGGACAGCGTTTCTTTTACCGAGTTTAAACCATCAGGGATTGGAATGTTGGTGTACAGGGCCGTGACGTCTAGTGTTGCGAGAATTATGTTTTGCGGTAGTGTGCATTTTGTATTAATGTCCTCTATAATTCTGAGTAGATGGGGGGTATCTTGTACAATGACGCAAGTGTTTTCGGAAAGTCACCAAGGAAGTGGTTAAGAAATGTGGATAGGCTTTCTGTCGGGGTGTTGTTGTTCGATGCTATCGGACGCCCTGGGATATTAGCGGTGTGAAGTTCAGTGGGTGGAATTTTATGAATTTTCGGAAGGAGGTAGAAGCGTCCTGCAGCTTTGTTGCTTGGTTTAAGAAATTTGAATTCTGACGGTGTTATCAATTCATCCTCCAAAAGTGATTTCAGCCTGTTGGTAATTTTCAGTGTGTATGGTAACGTCGGATCATTGTCTAGCTTACGGTAATGTTCAGGGTTGTTTAGCTGTCTGTAAGCCTCGTGCTTGTACTTATCTATCGGCCAAATAACTATACTTCGACCCTTATCTGCTTCCTTAATGACAATGTCGTTCCGGCGACTAAGATTTGAAATGATACGATTCTCTGATGAAGTTATGTTTTTAGGTCGCTTAGCTGTCTTGGATTGGCTTATAATTTCTTTAGTGACAGTTTTGACGTATAGGTCGTGTTCTATGGCTTGTTCTGGTTCAGGAGTCCAAGTAGATTGGGCTCTAAGTGGGGTCGTCCCGGTGTCTGGTGAGTTGTTGTCGGCGAAAAAATGTCTTATCCGCATTCGTCGGGAAAATTCCGAAAGATCCTTGTGAAGCTCAAATTCATTTATTGTGTTGTTCGTGGGACAAAAGTTTAGGCCCTTGCTAAGTACGTCTATTTCTTCCCTACTTAATGTTTTTGAAATGCCTACAACATTAGACTGATTTAATTTTGGGGAGCCTTCAGCCACGTCTGCTATTTGTAGATTCGAGCTCCCTTTTGTTGGCGTGAGGTAGCCGTTTGCCTGGAAGGTTGTTTTCTGATTGAAGTTCGCTTTCTTCCTCTGTTTTTGAACCAGTTTTCGAGACTGTGCTTCGTGGTACTGTTCTAAATCTTTCGTCTCATCCGGTGTCAGAGTTATGTTCTGAAGTCTCTGGCTAAAACTTTCCAGTTGTTCTTCGCAGTGTTTCGTGAGTATATTCAAAAGTGAGAAGGAGGCATTGTTTAATGTTGTCTGCCAGTTTGCACGATGATGGGGTGGGAGTACTCCTAGAGCTGGTATAGCCTGCAGGGTTAGTCCCTTGGGGATTATATTGTTCTGTGTGCAGTCTGTGTATGTTTTCAGATGAAAAGTGTAACTCACACGTTTCTTGGTAAGTTTTCTGGCCTGCAGAAATTCTGTACTGCGTGGCTGAGAGTGGTTATTAACTTGCAATGACTGTCATTTATTTGCCTTTTGGCGGGTAGATCTGCGTGTCGTTTGCTTCTGTTTGGCAGGTTTGTTTCCGCATGCCTCACTTAGTTCCACCTCTGTTTCTGTTTGAGTCTTTGCGTGTGCAGGCGAGCGTGTGGGTGTCTGTGTGAATGTTTCGGTTATGGATTTTGTGTTGTCTGTGACAGTTGTGTCTGTTTGTACTGCCATTGCGTGTGTAGGCGAGCCTGTGGGTATCTGTGTGCATGCTTCGGTTATGGATTTTGTGTTGTCTGTAACAGTTGTGTCTGTTTATACTGCCGTTGCGTGTGCAGGCGAGCGTGTGTGTGTCTGTGTGAATGCGTCGGTTATGGATTTCGTGTTGTCTGTAACAGTTGTGTCTGTTTGCAAAATATACAGAATCATACCTCATACACAAGTTTAAATGCCTGCACCCCACGGGGATGAATTTATCGCGTGGCAACTTAGAATCGCTAAAAGCAGTAACATAAACCTTAAATTGTTATACCATTAACAAAGGCGCAAAACAAGTTAAACCTCCAGCTAATCTCGATGCTCAACCTCACCTATTCTTCCATTTCCAGTTCTTCACTGCATCTCCCCTACCACTCAATTTATTATCCTCCTCCATGCTTTTACTCATTGATAAACCATACGAATGCTTTTCCAGGTACACCTGTCCCCTCAGTGTTCATGTTTCAAATTATATTTCTTCCGCTGTCACCCTCCTGTGCCGTTTTTTTAATAGTTTTTTTTTCTTCTTTTCTTTTTTTTTCTTTTTCCCCTCAACCTCACCTATTCTTCCATTTCCAGTTCTTCCCTGCACCTCCCCTACCACTCCATTTATTATCGTCCTCCATGCTTTTACGCACTGATCAACCATACGAGCGCTTTTCCAGGTACACCTGTCTCCCCCGCCCCTCTCCATGTTTAAATTTCTAATTATATTTTTTCTACACTGTCACCCTCCTGCGCCAGTTTTTTTTTTCCTCCACACAAGATCCACACCGAGACAGTCCAAAATCCCAGACGCCAGGATACCTTTTTCGGCGCCTTGACCACACAAGGTCTCGCCAATTCTGTATACCGCCGCGACGACGCCTAGGGCGAACTAGTGAGGCTAACGTCCCTTGACGGACCAAGCTGCTCCCTATCAACCACAAAATTACCCGATGCCTTCATGCTACGCTACTCAAGTGATGCTTTCTACTCGTATTGTGACCTGCACACTGACCGGCTCTTCAGGGACCCCAAACGCACGCCGACCACGACTCCTCCAAACGCTCACTCGCCTTTCGCTCCCCCAACCCCCTCTGACGGTTTTTTTTTTCCTTTTTTATATTTTTTTGCCACTTTCCCGCTCTCCCGCTCTTGTCCCCTCGTCTTAGAAACCGCGCCTAGCCAGTCAAGCGCAGGCGCTCATTTTCTTTTCAGTCTCTCCCTTTACAGCCAGCCACAGCGGACATCGACGTGACGTCACTCCACTAACCCTTTAAAACTAATCCGCCGAGGATGACGAGGCCGCCTTTGACGAAGATAGGTCCTCCTATCGAAACGTTGGCCAGCCTTTCTGAGGCACCTTATCCCTGTTTATGATCCTTATTCCTCGTGAGGTATCAGAGTAGTCATTTGTATTGCGTTCAAGTGCATTAGTGCATTGTCATTCTAGGCTGGCTCGCAAAATTCTATGGTTATTTGCTTATTAAGGCAAACGTTACTTCGCCTATGCCCAATCACTAGTTTCTGCGTGGCTGCTACGGCGCGGTAGGTCTATATCTCAGCGTACATGTATATAATGAGAACCACATAAAGCCAACAGAGAAGCCACGGAACGCACAAGGGGAATTAGCTGTGTTGTAAATTAATATGTAGAAAATAATCAGGCAAAGTCGGAAAATAAAATGTACCTATTTTATGTAAACTTCCGCCTAAAATTTACTAATTACCTTCGTAACGTTTCAGGCTATTATAATTAGAATATTGAAGCCAAGCAGCAGCGAAGTCATCTGTGCTTATCAGAAACTCGAGGATTTGCAGCAGTTTCAAGATATGCGTGCAGAAGATATGCTATAAATTGCTTAGACATCCCGCATAAGGCCCTCCCAAACTCTTCGAAGCACACTTTTTTGGAAACTGAACTCTAACGCCAATGTATATTGTGATGCATAATAATGTCGCATATGTCAAAAGTTGGGCAAATCTTACCATTTATGCTACACCGACATCACATACTACTCGTGTGCTTGAATTTCGCAATTACATGCATCGTAAAATAAATATTCAGTAGTTAATAAGCTCTTAATAAGTAACTATAGCCCAACTATTGCATATTTCTTGCAGGTAATATCAACTAAGACACAGCCTAACTACGAAAACTTCCGCCAGCACCCATCTTACGGTGACTCTACAGTGTAAAGCGATTGGCATTGAAGTAACGTAGCGACGGAGCGAGACTGGTCCATCGTGCTTAACTCTGAATACGCTTGTCCATCGAACGGCGCAGCCCCGACGTTCTTCCCGTGGTCTCCGCGTTCGTAACGCTCGGATGCCGGTACGTATGAGCCGTGTACAGTAGCCGGGCTCCCCTCAGGATTCTTGATGATGATTTATTGGCAGCTCCTTTGAAACTGCGCGGTGACGAATGGTCACCTAGCCGGCTTGAGCTAATCAGGTACGCTATACATGCTTTTATTACATTATTTCCGTATGCATCTTCTTGAACTTTTTCTCTTTCTCACTGCTATATCTACTTTGTACCACTACCTATGCCTGTAACGGATCCGGCCGTATCCATCTCTTCCATGCTTTTTTTCCCATGAATATACTAAACATCTCTTGCTTAAATCGACTGCTGACCGGTTGATGCTTCCGTCCACTTTAAATTCAAGCGCTTCTGGAAAGCTTAAGGTAGCTGCGGGTCTCACTGGGTGAATCGCTTCGCTTTCCATTCGGATGTCCTGAGTTGTCTCCAAATTTTGGCTGCAGCATACACATGCGTCATCTCATTCTGAATATTAGCTCCGGTATGTTATTGACCTTGGGCAACCAGCCCAAGCCTAAAATTGCGAGGTGGTGCCCTTTGTGTTATCGTAAACATTTCTCCTTCCCAAGTGCTTTCTTGCCATTCTTGTAAATCTCCATGGTTTTTTTATGTTTCCAATCTTTGCATCCAAATTGCTGTTTCTGTTCCTCTCACTTTCTCTTTGATGACTCCTGGCTGTCCGTTTTCAGTATCAGTTTCCCTGCACTTGGCTGCGAGCTTCCTTGACACATTTTTCCATCCTGCGTCCACACTTTTCAGGTGCAGATACACGTGTGCTTTAGCCACCAATTTATTTTGTTCGTGAGTCTTTCTTCAAAACGAATTTTTCTTTGCCCTTCTCTCGCTTCTAAAGAGGCCCCAGCTATGCAATCCTGCGCTGCCTTTTTTTGTGAGTTTACCGTGGGTTCCCAAAGCCAAACAACCTACCAATATTAGGTTAACTTCCAACCCCATCATGATATTCAAATTTAAGCACAGAATGACAGTTGCGAACGTTAGTGCTGGAAGCATTACTTCTTTCCAGATTCCATGCACCAATTCATATTTATTGTGGCACCAATCTGTGTCCCACCAGATGCGGGACATTGTCGAGCCGTGACACGACACCGGATCTCACCTTTGTCAGGAGCATCGCAGCGGTCAAGTGGACGAACCTCGGGGTAGACTTTGGTAGCGACCATTATATCTTGGCCAAGCACCTCCAGGTCGAGCAGAAGAGACAGCGCATGTTCCAGTACACAGACTGGGACAAGTTTCGCAAGATTAGCGAAGAGCAAACGGAGAGCGAGGACAAGCCTAGCCTCGAACAATGGGTGGCACAGGTTAGAGACGACATCAAAGCTACCACCAAAAAGGTTTGTACCGACCTCCCGGTGGAAAAGATGGACAGTCGTCTGGCTCACGTGTTGGAAGCCAAGCAGTCCCTCCTCGCCAGGTGGAAGGGACAAAGGCTCAACCGCAGGATCAGAAAAAAGATTACAGAAATCAACAGAACTATAGAGGAACACTGCAGAGCCCTCTCTAAACAGTCATGGGATGAGGTGTGCAACTTGATCGACGGGCAGATGCGCAACGGGGGAACCTGAAACCTCCTAAAGCATCTCCTCGACGAGACAAACACTAAAACCAACCAGCACAACACACTGGCGCGCACCCTACACGCAGCCAAGCGAGAATATTCGAGCGAGGAAATTTTATCCAGACTCGTGAAGAAATACCTGTGTGTCGCATCGGGCCCTACACCACCTTCCCCTGACTACGAAGGCTCCGGGAACCCTGAGCTCGACGCACAATTCGGGATTGAGGAGATCAGGCAGGTGCTCCGCGCCCTCAACGGCAGATTGGCCCCGGGTCCGGACAAGATCGCGAACAAAGCTCTACGGAACCTGTACGACAAGTCCATCGAATACCTAAAGGACATCATTAACCAAGTATGAAGCAGTGGTATAGTCCCGGAAATGTGGAAATCGGCCAACACCATTCTCATTCCCAAGCCAGGCAAGCCGCCCAGCCTCGATAACCTCCGCGCAATTTCGCTCACATCGCGCGTGGGGAAGGTTGTTGAGCACGCAACCCTAAACAGGCTTTCTCGCGACCAGGTGGACCACGACATTTACCCATACGACATGATCGGCTTCAGGGCCGGACCATCGACGCAGGACGTGATGAAGCTCATCAATCATCTCATTATTGACTGTAATACGCGGGTCACAAGAGCCATACTAGGTCTAGATCTGGAAAAGGCATTTGCCAACATTCTTCACTCGTTCGTTTTAGACACAATCTCGAGCCTTAACCTGGGGAAGCACTTTCATTCCTACACGAGACCTTTCCCGTCAGACACAGAAGCCACCCTTAAGATCGGGGACCTGACTTCAAACATGATCAAGCTGGGGTCTAAGGGGACGCCACAAGGGGTAGTCATATCCCCAACCCTCTTTAACCTCGCCATGATAGGTCTATCCAGGAGACTCTCTGCTATCGATGGTATCCGTCATACCATATACGCAGACGACGTTACCATCTGGTGTACGGGAGGTAGTGATGGACAGGTAGCGACGGCCCTGCAAGAGGCGATTGATGCTACAGAGAGTCCGCGGGCCTTGGGTGCTCACCTCACAAGTCGGAACAGCTACTATATCGACCCAAGCGCAGAGGCCCCAAACCAAAGGAATGGAAGCCACTCGCGAATGCGACATCAAACTATGGACAAACGATGGAGGCTATATTCCGAGGGTGGATGCCATCCGGATTCTCGGCATGATGGTCGAGTCGAGTGGCTCTAACAACCAGACAGTGTTGTGACTCACTAAAAAGACGGACAATGCCATCAGACTAATAAGAAGAGTGGCCAACCGGCAGCAAGGCCTCGGAGAAGACAACCTCGTGAGATTGGTAGATGCCTTCGTAATGTGTCATTTCACTTACGTCGCGGCCATGCACAAGTGGCAAAGATCGGAGCGGGATAAGCTCAACGCATTATAAAGGAAGGCAATCAAGAGAGCTCTCGGCCTCCCCATATCACACACACGGAAAGCTTACTTCAACTCGGCATGCATAAAACGCTAGAGGAATTTGCGGAAGCGCAGGAGAGGGCCCAGTTCCTCAGGCTATCTACCACACAAGCTGGAAGACACATCCTGCAGGAGCTGGGGGTTCCCCCCACAGTAGTCAAAACAAAGTTCTGCAGCATCCCTCGAGAGCAGCGGAACCGCATCACTGTCGCCCCGATCCCACGAAATGTCCATCCGGAACACAACATGGGAAGACGCCGGGCACGCGCGAAGGCCCTCCTGGAAAAGGCTCGTGAACGGGCTTCGGAAAACAGTTTCGTTGACGCAGTGCGCTACGCCGACGGACAGGCCTTCGCTGCTGTTAGCGTAGACCATGAAAGTAAAGTAACGAACGCAATCTCGATTCGGACGATGTCCTTTGAGATCGCAGAGCAGGCTGCAATAGCGATGGCCTTATTGGACGACAAGAGGACATCAATCTACAGTGACTCGAGATCAGCCGTTCGGGCATTTGCCAAAGGAACCATATCCGAGCTGGCCCTAGGGATACTAGGAATCAAGCAGATCAAGCAACACACCGTGATCTGGTTTCCAGCCCACATGGGACAGGTCGAGGGTGCCCCGTCCAACCTCAATGAGTCGGCACACAATGCTGCGCGAGGGATTATCAACCGCGTAGCTACGAGTACCGGGCAGCGTGACGTTGGGGGTACTGGCAATCGGGACTCTCCTTCCTCGTACAACGAAATTACTAAGCACTTTTACTTGGCTCGTAGGATCTACCCCCTCCCACATTATAAACTCGCAGGTTTTAACACTAAGGCTTCTACAGACGGTGGCATACACAAACCCTCTACTTCTTCACAAAATGTACCCCGAAATTCAGACAACAAATGCATGTGCATTATGCAATGACTTAGCGAGCTAACCTCACATGCTCTGGCGGCGTCCCGCTTTACGCGGCGATGAAAGCAACACTTCTTCACGTTGGGATGCGGTTCTACGCAGCCCCGACCTCGAAGAACAGTTATGGGCTGTCCAACGGGCCCGCGACGCGGCGGAGAGGCTCGGCCTCTCTGTCCCGACGTGGGAGCGGCTTGCCGCGCGCTAGCGCGCGCCCTAAAGGACCCAAACAAAGTTCTTCATCCATCCGTCCATCCATCCATCCATCCATCCATCCATCCAATGTGTATACAGTACGTTTCGTTATTGCTGCATTCCACTGCGCCTTTACTTTAAGGTTATCTTCCTGGGTGCTTGAGTAAGTCTTGCCTTTGTTCATACCTTCTCCGAGGTATTTATATTGCTAGACAATCGGTATGAATGACTTGCTGTAGAATAGACACCACCTAAATACTGGTCTCTTCATTGAAGATCACAATTTCCGATTTCTCTGTGCTAAACTTAACGACTAGATTTGTCGCCGCGTTGATACGCATATTCGCAAGTGTCTGTAAATCGCTTGCACTGTCCGCTAGTAGCACTACGTCGTCCGCGTACATCAATCTGGGGACCTTCTGCTGCACCATTTGTTCATTGCGCCTGCATGATAAATTAAACCCTAATTGACTGTTTTGCAGTTGTCTTTCTGTGCCCTTAACATAAATCGTGAATAGAAATGGAGACAGAAGACATTTGCTTCACTCCTTGGTGAATTTCGACCACGTCATTACATGTTCGGCCTTCTCATGAAATTTGGATTCGGTAGTTTCTATATATCTCCCTCAGCAGCTCCACGAAATCGTCATCGGTGCCTTCATACTTGAGAATATCCCATACCGATTTCTTGTATACCTTAATTTGTGGTAGACTCACTTAATATCTATACATTCTATTCATAACGGTATCCTATGAGCTACTGAAATCTCTATGGTCTGATTTAGCACACACATATTATCCTCTACGCGTCTGCCTGGTCTCAAACCATTCTGCAGTTCCCGCAGTAGATCAATTTTATTGCGATAACAATTATGTGGACATTCAAAAAAGATTTCTGCCGTTGGCGTCGCCGTCGCCGTCGCAGTCGCCGTGAGGTTCCGTATGACGTCAACGACGATGAAATCGTCGCCGTGCGCTGGCGCTGTATGTGCGAGTGAAAGGGCGCGAGGGACGCGCGCTTTTACGGGGAGCGAACCCACGGCGGAGAACAAACGCGCGTTCTGCGCAGTGCTCCCTGAAGGGCTGCAGAATTAATCCTCTCTTTCCTCCTTTACAATCACCACATATATATATATATATATATATATATATAGAGAGAGAGAGAGAGAGAGCAAAGGCGACGTCTTCCGTCGCGCGAAAGGCCGTGGGGGACGGGAAGGAGGGAGGGAGGGGAGGCGACGTTTAGCTGCGGCACCAAATGCGTATTTATGTAAAAAAGTGACAGCATATCCACGGGGTGAATGATGATGAGTGGGCGAAGCTCCGGAGGGAATCATCGGATCTCCCGCTTAAGGGGACGCTAGCACAAACGCGTTAGAAACGTGCAGTACTCTCTAGTAAGGGTATAGTGCCTAGAATATACTATATTCTAGGCACTATAGTAAGGGGGAGCGGCCACAGCGTCTTACGCAGCCATTTACACATGCCGGAACGTGCACCGCGTTTGCCGACGCCATCACATGATTGCTGAGAGAGTATACCCCCCGTATTCATAAACGCTCCTCGACTTTAACTTGACTTGCCACCGCCTTGGGCAGCGCGTTCGAAACGCGGTGAAGGTAAGGCGGAGAGGCCACAGCGTCTTACACCAGCTTCTTACACGGGCCGTAACGCGCTAGCACAAACGTGTTAGAAACGCGCTAGAAACGCGGCCTTTCGTTAATGTTGGGTATTTATTGCCATCGTGGTGCGTGTGTCTATGTGCGCTTCGTGGCATAGTGGGCTAACGCCGCGCGCTCGGAAGCGAGGGGTCCCTGGTTCGATTCCGCGCTACGGACACAACTTCAGAATTTTTTTTTCTTATTTTTCTCAGACTGGTTACACACTACTACTACTACGACGGGGACGGAACGGGTGCCGCTATAAGGAGCTTCGCTCCTAAAACGTTGCCAGGAGAGAAGGTGGTAAAGAATTCCGACGCTGCTCGACGAGTTTCCCGTTCTGATCTCGTCGAAAACCTCCCAGCCGCCCCCAGATGCCCTGGCAAAAGTCACCAACGCCGCGCGCCTTCGGTGCGAACGCGGGCAAAACGGCGACGGCGTCGACAACAGTTCTGCGCGTTGCTGGTGCTGCTGTACGTCCAAGTTTATACAGCTGATAAAACTACTATCTTTACTCCGTATAGCTCTCTACTAAGTTGCTATCGCAATTGATGCTTCGCCTTTCGGGTGAAACTGCGACATTTTTTTCTCCACCCACGTCGACAGTTCTAAAGTTATGGTTTGCATTGACATTCTACATATCACCGACGTTACTGTAACTGGCCTGTACGGGATCGTTTTGTCATTATCACTTTTGCCTTTGCGATGAGGTTCCTCTTGCCTTCACGCCATTCATGCGGAATATTTTTTTTTTTAGTTTTTATCAGTTTCAATCTATTTAATCACGACCCTAGCTGGCATGAAATAGATTCATTTAAGAGTGGCGCATGCCCAGCGCCTTTATGATGCAGCTTTTTAAAGCGCTCGCGTGAAAGAGACTGAATTAAGTGAAGCACATATTCACGTACTCCTCGAACGGCGTCCGAGATTCGTCGCGTGCCGGTACATGGGAGAAAATTTGTAAAGACTTTCTCTTTATTAAAGAGGTCGCGAAAACGATTACAATTTTCCATGATGGTCGGAGAGGACAAACTCCCCGAAGTAGCTCATTAATAATAATCGATGTAGAACAGCAAGGACTTAGATGTAACAGCTTCTTCTACCTGGACATGCTGCATCAGCTAGTGGTGTAACCTACATGTCCGCGCATGGTATACGAGATGCTTGGTGCACCGGTACAATTGAACGCTGAGAATATTTCTCTCCGTGGCGGCATACCTAGTCACAGCTAATCAGTCAGCCTAGTTAGCGTGAAATAACTTCATTTAAATGTGGCGCATACCCAGTGCTTTCATGATGCAGCTCGCTAAAGCGTCGGGCTGCTGTGCTTGAGAAACCACTGTAACGCAGATTGAGATGCACCCAGCGCAGGATAATTTTTTAAGCGCTTTCTTTTTATTGAAGACGTTGGGAAAACGATAGCATACCAAGATGGCCGTAGAGAACAAACTGCGTGAGGTAGCCAAGAATGCTAATCGCTATAAACTGCAGGGGCTGGGGTATGCCAGCTTCTTTAGAGAACATTTTGACAATAAAAGGAACACATAGTATATGTACCTGATGTTCTGTTTTAAGATTAACATAATTCTTAGAAATTACATCTGACATTCAGAACAAATCTGCTTCTTGAACTGGAATACTCGAACAGGTATACAATAATTACGCAGGCAATCAATTCTGATTATTGGCTAATTAACAAAATATCACTATTTAGTTTTTCAACTGTATACTTTAGGCGTCATATTTCACTACAGGAATTGAAGCCAGTGATATTATAAGGCGCACTCTCATGGAACAAACTTTGAAACTAGCACCTTTCCTGAAATTTGGTGTTTCTACGCTTCTTCGTTGTATGTATCGCACGTACTATTATGCCCGAAATCCTACAACTGCCTTTAGTGGTATTTAATACGTGATTACGATAGGGCCGACATCCGGTGCATTGCCATATGACTTTACGCACGCTTTACCCTGAAGATTTGGAATATCAGGCATATGATCTGACTGCAGTTCTTGAGCCGATGTTATCCTGCCACATGAATGCCCACGACTGGCCACCGCTTTCGCGTTGTGCACTGCGTCGCCTAGCCTTTTCTGTATCGAGGACAGACGTCAAAAAGGTGTTCTCCATGTTCCCTGTCGTCAACAACAAAGAGCGTGCCACAGATGCGGATGAAAACATAGGAAAGTATACGTGTACCTAATGAAACAAGCTGTGATCAGCGACGATGATTCTGGTCCCAGTTTCTCAATAAAGCTGTTAAGTATTGAATGTTTGTATTGTATTAGAAAAACACTTTCCTGCATTTTATAAGGAATCAATAAAACCCGAGAAACTCTGATTTTGGGGCATGTGCCAGTATGTTAAATGCAATAAACCGAAAAACCTCCGGATTTCTTTATAAAACGTAAACTGCGAAAAACACCCTTGAATGTGCTCACAAATAAAACACGAATATGCAAAACTATTGGCAATGCCTTGTGCTGCTCAGCTAGAGGTTGCGGGATGGATCTCATTTGGCGGCATTGTAATGTGGGCAGAAGTGTGAAAGCACTCGTGTACTTACATTTAGGTGCACGTTAGAGAGCCCCTGATTTTCATAATTGAGAAGATACAACGAAAGCATTCCGATGAATTCTGCAGCATAATCTTATTACCATGTACTATTCCATGATTAACAATTTAGATAAGATAATGAATACTAAGTAAATGATCTGTCAGCTCCTGGAGAGGTCGGTACACTAACTAAAGCTTCAGTATGGGGCTGCTTGGGCTTGTTGATAACTAAAACTCTTGGCTGTCGAATCAGAAAATACCGAATAGTTATGAACCTGACTGTCACTCTGTAACCGTCTGGTCGGCGTAACTAACAAACTGTTATACAGCGTGTCCCGCCTATCATGCGCCAAGAATTAAAAAATTTGCAAATGTCACGTAGCCGGACAGAAGGAAGGTAATGTTGTCTGCCGTCGCTTGGAAATACTCAGATTATTTGTTGCATTCCACCTTATTGCATATTACGTCTTGAATAATGAATCAACTTCTCAAATATTATTACTACATGAAAAGTGCAAAGATAAAATTGCTGAGACGCATAAAAAACTCCCGATTCAGCTTTCTGTTCTCAATACGTGTTACATAAATGTATTTTTCCGTGCGGGAATAAAGCCTGCGAAAACAGGCGAAATTGCATAACGACTGGCCGCTCAATGCACTTTGCGTGTATTCGCGGCCTCCTTTCACGCTCGGAAAGGCACTTTTATGTAGCACGTATTGGGCAACAGAAAGTTGTACCGGGAGTCTCTCATGTCGCTCTACAATTTTCTAATTGACACTTTTCATCTAGTCATAATATTTGAAAAGTTGATTAAATAATTAAGACAGATTATGCAATCAGACGAATGCAAAAAGTAATCTGAGTATCTTCAAGCGACCGCAAAAAACACTACCTTAGTTATGCCCAGCTACGTGGCATTTGCAGATTTTTAAATCTTGGTGCATGGCAGTTTGGACATCTTGTGTATTGACACTTGCTAAGTAAAGGCTCTAAAATGACTATAAGCAAATAAGCAAATATCTCGTTACTACGCTTCCAATGTTAACTCACCTTCTTCCTCTGGAACGTCAGGTACTAGAAAGTTTTCAATCTCTTTGAAGTATTGCAGAATCTTCTCAAAACTCCAATTGGTAGCACCGTAATCCTTTTCCCACATGTTGAAATCTTGCGGGCTTCCTCGAACGTAGTTCATAGAATTGAGAGCGCCAGTGCCACCCATAACTTTTCCTTGAGTCATAGGACCTATCTATTTAGGAGAAACATCAGAAAAATGAAGATAAGTGTAAGCGTCACTTCTGTGTGTAGGAAAAAACCTCAAATAATTTGTCGTGATCTACATCAAAACGTACTGTGTTATCAGTAGGTGGTTCAGTGAAGCTAACAAGTAACTAAACAGCAAATCAAGACTAAACTGTTGTCATCTAAGCTAATATTCCTTATGTAAGGGTCATAATATGTGCTTGCCCTTCACTCTAATAAATATGTCGGAGCTAACACGAGAAAGATCCAGCCCTGACAGCGTTGAGTTTTCGAACTGATTTTTTATTCTCGCTCTGCATCTGCCGCGCGTTCGAATGCCAACTTCTTCTTCCTTGACGGGCGCCGCATGCTGAGGCGCTACAGGGCTCCCCCCCGTAGAGCGTGAGCCATAGGAGTCGCCCAGTGAACGTGCTTGGATGTGGGAGTCCAGACTTGAGATGGAAGCTCCGCGGACGCGGGAGCGGCAATGTATGCAGGTTTTAGTCGATCGGCAGCCACGACGTCTTCACGGCCGTTGATGTCCAGCGTGAACGTTTTAGGTGTACGATGGAGGACGCGAAATGGGCCATCATAGGCCGGTGTGAATGGTTGCCGTATTTGGTCACGCCGAACGAAAACGTGACTGCAGTCATGCAGATCCTGGCTGACGAAGACAGACTGGGGGTGTCGGTCGGCAGGAATTACAGGAGCAAGGTCGTGAAACGTGGTGCGCAGCTCTCGAATGTATGTAGAGGCATCATGAGAGGAAGGGAGCGACGACGGCTCGAAGAATTCACCTGGAAGACGCAGAGACACGCCATAGACTAGTTCAGCTGATGAGCAGCCGAGATCCGTCTTCAATGCTGAGCGGATGCCTAGAAGTACGAAGGGGAGGTGATCAAGCCAACGTTCTCTTGGCTGGTGAGCAGTGAGGGCAGCTTTCAGTTGTCGATGAAGCCGTTCGACCATGCCATTGGCTGAAGGATGGTAGGCAGTCGTGTGGATGTGTCGAATGCCCAAGATATTGGCAAGTGCGGTGAAAAGGCTCGATTGAAATTGACGACCGCGATCAGTGGTGACGACAGAAGGGCATCCAAAGCGTGATACCCAGCCGTTTGTGAAAGCCTTTGCCACTGTCGGTGCTGTAATGTCGGAAACGGGAAACGCTTTCGGCCATCTGGTGAAGCGATCCACACATGTCAGTAGGTAACAGGCCCCTTGTGATGGTGGAAGAGGGCCGACGATGTCGAGATGTACGTGGGAAAACCTTGCGTCGGGAGGCCGAAAGGGGGATGGTGCAGTGACCGTGTGACGGTGAATTTTAACACGCTGGCACTGAAGGCAGGTTCGCGCCCAGCGTCGGACGTCAGCATTGATACTTGGCCAAAGGAAACGAGATGTGACTAGCTTCTGGGTCGCACGAATACCCGGATGGCTCATGTTGTGCAATTGATCAAAAATTGCACGACGAAACGCTTTAGGCACGAAGGGCCGAGGAACACCAGTAGACGTTTCGCACGTTATTAATGAGGTAGAAAATGGAAGTAGGCACTCCGTGAAAGATAGAGACGTGGATGAAGAGCGAAGACTATGCAGCTCAGGATCGTTGCTCTGGGCAGCTGCTAGCTCTTCCATGTCTAGTGGTGGCTGGGTCGACAAGGCATCGATGCGTGAGAGTGCATCAGCGGCGGCATTTTGCGACCCGTGTACGTGTCTGAGATCCACGGTGAATTCGGAGATAAAGCATAGTTGACGGATCTCCCTTGCAGTGTAAGTGCTGTGATTGCGATGGAAGGCAAACGTCAGGGGCTTGTGGTCTGTAACGACGTAAAAGTCCCGGCCCTCCAGTAAATGGCGGAAATGTTTGATGGCGAGGTACACAGCAAGGAGTTCTCGGGCAAATGTACTGTATTTTACTTCCGGTGGTTTGAGTTTTTGCGAGAAGAATCCAAGGGGCTGCCAACCTGATGCGTGCTGCTCGAGAACAGCGCCAACTGCTACACTCGATGCATCGGTGATGAGACGAAGTGGGGCATCAGGAACGGGATGTATGAGCATGGTGGCGTCTGCCAGAGCCTTTTTGGCAGTGGCGAAGGCAGATGCGGCGTCGTCGGTCCATTCCAGTGGCGCAGCCGGGTCTTTTTTTATAGCTAATAGGTCGGTTAAGGGCTTTAGGAAAGTGGCACACTTAGGAAGAAAGCGGCGATGGAAGTTTAGTAGGCCCAGGAATTCTCGGAGTCGTTTCATTGATGTCGGGGGTGGAAAGTCTTGGATAGCCTTCACTTTGCTGGCGAGCGGTTGTATACCCTGTGGAGTGACAAGGTGGCCTAAGAACTCGATTGTAGCGACGCCGAAGACGCACTTATTGGGATTTATGACGAGGCCGTAATCATCCAGACGGTGAAACAGGGTGCGCATGTGGTATTCATGCTCAGGGCCCGATGAGCTTGCTACCAGGAGGTCATCAAGGTAGGCAAATACGAAATCGAGACCTCGCGTCACCTCGTTGATAGTGCGCTGAAAAGTCTGTGCTGCGTTGCGCAGTCCAAAAGGCATCCTTACATATTCGAACAAGCCAAATGGGGTGATGATGGCCGTCTTCTCAATGTCAGCGGGTTCTACAGGAATCTGATGGTAAGCCTTCACTAAGTCAATCTTAGAGAAGATCGTGCACCCAGCCAAATTTGATGTGAAATCCTGTATGTGAGGAAGTGGGTAGCGGTCTGGTAAGGTGTGGGCATTGAGAGCGCGGTAATCCCCACATGGTCTCCAGTCGCCAGGATCTTTCTTCGGGACCATGTGGAGTGGCGATGCCCGGTTGCTGGAGGAAGGCCGCACAATGCCAAGTTCAAGCATGTGCTCAAACTCACGGCGGGCGATGGTGAGGCGTTCTCCAGAAAGTCGACGAGGCCGTGTAAAAACTGGAGGTCCAGTGGTCACAATGTGGTGAGTGACGGAATGCTTCACCGGTGACTCTCTGGTGTGCGGCTTCGTGAGGTTGGGGAAGTCAGCGAGAATTTTTGCATACGGCGAAGCAGGTGTGAGAGCTCGAAGGCTCGTTGACGAGGAAGTGCAGGGTATACCGTTGATGGATAGGCGCGTGTTGAGATCGATGAGGCGATGAGCATGCATGTCCACAGCAAGGTTGAAAAAACTGAGGAAGTCAGCTCCAAGAACAGCTTGCGAGACGTCAGCGAGGCTGAAAATCCAGCGGAATGTACGGCGTAGTCCAAAGTCAAGTGTAAGAGAGCGTTGGCCGTATGTGGGAATGGCGGAGTTGTTGATCGCTTGGAGTGGGCAGGTCTGTTCGTTGCGACGGCGATCTACACAGGAGGCCGGTATGACGCTAACCTGGGCTCCTGTGTCGACGAGGAAGCAAGCGCCAGTGATCTTATCAGAAACATAGAAAAGGCGGCATGACGTTCTACCAGTACCACTCGCCGCCGTCAGTGGCCGGTCGTCGCATTTCCCGACCAGGAGCACGGGTGAGTGCACTTGCGTGCAGAGGCCCCAAATCGGCGGTGGTACCAGCACATGGTCGAGGACGAGTCGTCCCGTGGCGCGTCGGTTGTCTGAAGTCCCGGAGAGCGTGGAGACGTCGAGAAGCGACTGTGGAACTGGAACCTGGATGCCGATCGGCGCTGCGCAGGTACGAAGTCGTCGAGACGTCTGACAATGGCGTCCAAACGGTTGTCGATGCTCGCGAGCGCGGGGTCTGCAGCGGTGGCCGGTGGCGACGTGGTCATGGCGTTGAGGCTATGTGCCCGCGAGTAGTCTGCCACTCGATCAGCCATTTCAGCGAGCGTGTCTACTGGGACATCTCCTGCAGCGACGAGGACCGGGACCATGCTCTGCGGTAAGCGCTGAAGGAACAACTCACGCAAAAGCTTCTCCTCTTGAGGGGCGGAGGTCCCGCCAATGAGCTGGCGCATGTGTCGCAGGAGCTGGGATGGGCGACGGTCACCGAGCTCTGTGGCCGTGATGAGCTGTTGGAGTCTGCTGTGTTCAGACTCGTACTTGCGGGAAATGATAGCTTCCTTCAACGTGTCGTAGGGATGGCTCGGGTGCGGCGAAGCTAAAATATCTGTGAAGTCTTCGGCTACGTCCGGAGGTAAGGAGGACACCAGATGCCAGTACCTGGTCTGTTGGCTGGTGATTTGCCGTAGACGGAAGTACGCCTCGACCTGCAGTAACCATGTGCAGGGGTTGTTTGGCCAAAATGGTGGCAGGTTGACGTGTTGGATCGCAGCCACCGCAGCACTGCTAGGTCTGGCGTCTTCTTGGGCGTCAGGACCGGTAGGCTGGGTGGAAGAGCCGGCGGGATCCATGCGGGATGGTTGGGGTTGCGTGTTCATTATCGGGTCACCATTAACTCTCGGAGCTAACACGAGAAAGATCCAGCCCTGACAGCGTTGAGTTTTCGAACTGATTTTTTATTCTCGCTCTGCACCTGCCGCGCGTTCGAATGCCAACTTCTTCTTCCTTGACGGGCGCCGCATGCTGAGGCGCTACAAATATAATAGGGGCAAACCAGATCGTACGTTGTTTATGCTTGTAAGAAGATGCAACCCGCCGTGGAGGCTTAGTGGATTCGGCATGGCGCTGCTAAGTCCGAGGGCACTGGATGAAATCCCGGCTCCGGCGGCCACGTTTCGATGGGGATGAACTACAGAAACGCTCTTGTACTGTGCATTGGGCGCACGGTTCAGAAACTCAGGGGGCCAAAACAATCCAGAGTCCCCTAGTACGGTGTGATCATAATCATATCGTGATGTTGGCACGTGAAACTCCAGAATTTAATATCAAATTAGGAGATGTAGTGGGAGTAGAGCACTGCACGGGCCGATTTTTGCGGCCTGGGCCCGGCCCGGGCCCGTTTTCACATTGGGTGGCCCGCCCGAGCCCGATCAAAACTTTTATGGCGAGACCCGGGCCCGGCCCGGGCCCGCAAATAATCTACGTTACCCGCCCGGCCCGGCTCGCCACCCCTTTACATTAAGCCCGAGCCCGGCCCGAGCCCAACTCGAAACCGGCCCGAACCCGACCCGAGACTGAAAAATACATGTTTTTCCGAGTTGAGAAGCCCGAGAATAACTCACAGAAAGCTCGAGTCCGGCCCGGGCCCGCGTCAAAAAACCCGAGCCCGGCCCGGGCCCGGGTCAAAAAGAACACGCCGTGCCCGAGCCCGGCCCGAGCCCGGCCCGAGCCCGTGAAAAACTCCTCTACCCGGCCCGGCCCGGCCCACGGGCCGGGCCCGGGCTTTCGGGTAAGCCCGAGCCCGTGCAGTGCTCTAAGTGGGAGGTTTACACACGGTGTAATCGAAGCTGGAATAATATCCCTCTAGTACTCTACAGGTAAGTGAAAATTGGAGCATGACTCATCTACGCGATTGCCCACGTAACGAGAATGGCATTCTGTTTAGATAAAAAAAATGTTCTCCCGTGAAAACACGGGCCGCTGTAGGGGGACCAAACATTCTTGGACGGGTGCAACGTCCTAGGAAAACCAAAGGTGTTTGCAAACGCTGTAAGACGGTCAGAATGGTAGGTCCACTTTCACATTCGGCAACCCACTTTAGCTCTAGCGGCGCTGGTTTCCACCGTCCTGTCAGCATAGCGGGGGCGGGCGATGCCACTTGCACTCTTCGCCGTTTTCGGGGGTATGCAGCTTCTTTGGGTGGAACGACGACCCAAACAAAGTTCTTCATTCATCCATCCATCCATCCATCCATCCAATGTGTATACAGTACGTTTCGTTATTGCTACATTCCGCTGCGCCTTTACTTTTAGGTTATCTTCCTGGGTGCTTGAGTAAGTCTTTCCTTTGTTCATATCTTCACCGAGGTATTTATATTGCTAGACAATCGGTATGAATGACTTGCTGTAGAATAGACACCACCTAAATACTCGTCTCTTCATTGAAGATCACAATTTCCGATTTCTCTGTGCTAAACTTAACGACTACATTTGTCGCCGCGTTGATACGCATATTCGCAAGTGTCTGTAAATCGCTTGCACTGTCCGCTAGTAGCACTACGTCGTCCGCGTACATCAATCTGGGGACCTTCTGCTGCACCATTTGTTCATTGCGCCTGCACGATAAATGAAACCATAATTCACTGTTTTGCAGTTGTTTTTCTGTGCCATTAACATAAATCGTGAACAGAAATGGAGACAGAAGACCTTTGCTTCACTCCTTGGTGAATTTCGACCACGTCATTACATGTTCGGCCTTCTCATGAAATTTGGATTCGGTAGTTTCTATATATCTCCCTCAGCAGCTCCACGAAATCGTCATCGGTGCCTTCATACTTGAGAATATCTCAAACCGAATTCCTGTATACCTTAATTTGTGGTAGACTCATTTAATATCTATACATTCTATTCATAACGGTATCCTATGAGCTACTGAAATCTCTATGCACTGATTTAGTACACAAATATTATCCTCTACACGTCTGCCTGGTCTCAAACCATTCTGAAGTTCCCGCAGTAGATCAATTTTATTGCGATAACAATTATGTGGACACTCAAAAAAGATTTCTGCCGTTGGCGTCGCCGTCGTCGTCGCAGTCGCCGTGAGGTTCCGTATGACGTCAACGGTGATGAAATCGTCGCCGCGCGCCGGACGCTGTATGTGCGAGTGAAAGGGCGCGAGGGACACGCGCTTTTACGGGGAGCGAACCCACGGCGGAGAACAAACGCGCGTTCTGCGCAGTTCTCCCTGAAGGGCTGCAGAATTAAGCGTCTCTTTCCTCCTTTACAATCACCATTTATATATAGAGAGAGCAAAGGCCTCGTACAACGAAATTACTAAGCACTTTTACTTGGCTCGTAGGATCTACCCCCTCCCACATTATAAACTCGCAGGTTTTAACACTAAGGCTTCTACAGACGGTGGCATACACAAACCCCCTACTTCTTCACAAAATGTACCCCGAAATTCAGACAACAAATGCATGTGCATTATGCAATGACTTAGCGAGCTAACCTCACATGCTCTGGCGGCGTCCCGCTTTACGCGGCCATGAAAGCAACACTTCCTCACGTTGGGATGCGGCTCTACGCCGCCCCTACCTCGAAGAACAGTTATGGGCTGTCCAACGGGCCCGCGACGCGGCGGAGAGGCTCGGCCTCTCTGTCCCGACGTGGGAGCGGCCTGCCGCGCGCTAGCGCGTGCCCTAAAGGACTCAAACAAAGTTCTTCATCCATCCATCCATCCATCCATCCATCCATCCATCCAATGTGTATACAGTACGTTTCGTTATTGCTGCATTCCGCTGCGCCTTTACTTTTAGGTTATCTTCCTGGGCGCTTCCCTGCCTTTTTTCCACCAATACTCTAACCATCCGTTGCTTATCTCGGCTGCTGACCGGGTTATGCTTCCGTCCACCTTAAATCCAAGCGCTTCAGGAAGGTTCACGTTGCGTACGGGCCCGACTGGGTAAATCCCTTCGCATTCCATTAGGTTGTGCTGTGTGATCTCGGAATTTTCGCTCGAGCATACACATAACTCAGTTAGTTGCGAATATTTGCCCCGGGGGAATTGTTGGAAGAGCGATGGAACAAAAAATACTAGGCCTAACGTTAAGGGACAGGAAGAGAGCGGTGTGGATTAGAGAACAAACGGGGATAGCCGATATTCTAGTTAACACTAAGAGGAAAAAATGGAGCTGGGCAGGCCATGTAATGCGTGTGATGGATGACCGGTGGACCATTAGAGTTACAGAATGGATACCAAAAGAAGAGAAGTGCAGTCGAGGACGGCAGAAAACTAGGTGGGGTGACAAAGTTGGGAATTTTTCAGGCTCACGTTGGAATCAGCTAGGGCAGACAGGGGTAATTGGAGATCGCAGGGAGAGGCATTCGTCCGGCAGTGGACATAAATATAGGCTGATGATGATGATGATGATTTGCTCCGGTATATTTTGTCCTTAGGCAACCAGCTCCATTCTCAAATAGCAAGGCACTTCCCTTCGTGCTATCGTAGAGAATTTCCCTTCTGATTTCTTTCTTGTCATTCTTGTAAATGTCTATCGTCTTTTTGCTTCCATTCTTTATATTCAATTCATTGTCTCTGTTTCTCTGCCTTTCATTGTGATGACTCCTGGTTGTCTATTTACATTTTCAATTACACTGTACATGATTGTCAACTTTCTTGACCTCTTCTTCCATTCTGTGTCCACGTTTTTCAGGTACAGATACTTGTGCACTTTGCCACCCATTAATTTAGATCCATGTTCCTGAGTCTTTCTTCAAAACTAATTTTGTTCTTCGCTTCTCTGACTTTAAACGAGGGTCCAACCCATCTCACACTGCACTGCCTCCTTTATGGTTGTCCCGTGGGCTCTCTAAGACAACCGGCCTACCCATTCTTGGTTAATTCGAGCCCGGACAAGATATCCAATTTTAACCACTGAATTGCCCTTCCGTATGTTAGCGCTGGCTCCATGACTCCTTTCTAGATTCCACGCACCACCTCATATTTATTGAGGCCCCAAAGTGCTCCATGGTTTATTATTGCTGCATTGCGCTTTCTCTTTATTTTCAGATTATATTGGTGGGTGCTTGAGTAAGTCTTTCCTTCTTTAGGTATTTTACCGCTTGGCTATGCGTATGACTAGCTGTTGAATTGACAGCACCTTATTACTCGTCTCTTCATTGAAGGTCATAATTCCCGATGTCTCTGTGCTAATCATAATGCCTGGATTTGTCACTGCGTGGCCACACATATTATCAAGGGTCTGTAGATCTCTTCCTTTGTCCACTAGTAACACTCTGTCGTCCCCATACATCAGTTCGTGGAAATTCTGAAGCAGCATTTGTCCATTACGCATGCAGGATAAATCAAACCCTTAATGACTGTTGTCCAGTCATCTGCCTATGCCCTTAACATAAAGCGTGAACAACAACGGAGAGAAAGGGCGAAATTGATTTAATATTAGGTGAATTTCCACCACTTCATTACATTTTACGCTTCCCATAGAACTTGTACTCGGTTATCTCAATATATCTCCCTCAACAGCTCCCTCAAATTGCCATCTATGCCTTCATGCTTGAGAATATCGCACAACAATTCCCTGTCAACGTTGCCGTATGCTCCCTTAATATCTATAAATTCTATCCATAAAGGTATATTCTGAGCTACTGAAATCTCTTTGCGCGGAGTTAGTACAAACATGTCACGCTCAAAACATCTGTCTGGTCTGAATCCATTCTGTATTTCCACCAGTACGTCATTTTTCCCACCCACTTCGACAGTTTTAATTTTATGGCTTGCATTGCTATTCTGTGTATCATCGTTGCTGTATTCATCCCTTACAGCCGTTCGCGAATTTTGCTTGGAGCTCTGAGTGCTCTAACATGATTCCATAAACTTCTTGGTGCGCCTTTGAGTCTTTAGCGAATGGTATGCACCCAACGCTCACTTGCGCATTTAATTTTTTCTTGGCTCACGAGCTCACTCCCCATTCTTTTCGTTTCCCGGTATTTGTTCCATCTAAGAAACACCCTTTCTTCATTTATTCTCAACTTTTTGGCTTCTACATTATCCCTAGACGCCTGCTTACAGTCGTCTATAGCCCGCTTTATTTACTTGTTCCACCACTTACGTGGTTTCTTCTTGCTGCATAACGATCACCCCTGTTGCATAACGACCACCAGTTCGTCATATTCCCAGACTGTTCTAGGGAACGGCTGCATTTTCTTCTACATGTTTTTTGGGATCTCTGTTAATCGCTTTTCCTTATTCTTTAGAAATTAGGATGTTTTTGCTTCGTGTTTTGCATTAGTACTTCTCCTTAGTTTTAAGGTTAAACGTGTATACATACGATCACTACCCAGAGTATCTTTCCCATGTTCATTGATTATCATTTGGTCTAGTCATTTGTAGACCGTTTCTGAGACTTAAGGCGTAATTGATACATGACTGCCTGTTTCCTCAGTACCATGTTACCTTCACACGACACTTATTCCCCTTGTTAACTACTGTAAGGTTGTGTTCATCGCACAGACCGATCACTAGAAAACCATTGTAATCAGTATATCAGTATAAGTCCTCCATGTGCGCAATCATATATCCCACTAATATCACCTGGCGTGATTTCTTGAATTCATTATATCTCTTCGAATACAATCAATCAATTCGTTATTTAGAGAACAGCTTTTAGGCCCCTGTCCCTGTGTTTCGCGTCGGCGTCCCTCGGCGTAGTACTGAAAAGCGTAGTGCCGCACAAGATGGGCTCTGCGGCGCGACCACTACGAGATGGCAACAGTGTAGAGCACCGTCGTCTGTTCACCGATGGCATGCGCCGAGCACGTCCACCGATACCATCTAGGGGAACAAAGCGCTGTATGAGCGGAGATTTGTCTGCGGCGGCTGCTGTGAGTCTCGCCCACACGTCAACCAAGCGCTGCCTCTCGCGATCTCCAGAATAGTGAGGCAGTCGCCCGACCCTTCGCTGCATTTAAATTTGCCGCACGAGACAGATTTTCTGCGTCAGCCAATATATCACAAAATGAAAACACGTATAGAGCTGCGCTCAAATTTTGCCTCAGGGAGCATTGAAATCGTCACTGAATTTTTTATCACTGCGATTACTACCCATCCAAGGTAAGCTACTCCAAGCCACGTCTTTGTTCCTTCTCATGGGCCACTAACCCATAAATTCGCCTTACATGTCTCTTCTACACTTTGCCACTTCATACCTCGCCCAATTAGCACGCCTAAGCCTCCGTCTTTCCTTGACCCAGTCATTCTGTAGCACCCTATGGATACTAAATTGTCAGTAACAGGCGGATGCTCTAAATCTCGTAGATGCGAGTCGGTCAAGGCGTACACATTAAGAGCTTCGTAATTGAGCGACGTTTGGATCGCTCTGGCGCACTGCACCTGCTGTGCTGAGAAGGCACTTCCACTTTGAACGTCTGTTCTCTTCGGCGTCACTCGAGAGATTTGAGACGCTTGAAGGTTTAGCCGAGTGGTGGACGCTTCTTAGCAGCCTCACACATCAATTCAGATTCCACTGACGGCGGGTGATCCTGAACTGGTGCAATTCTACCCACCACATAATCAGTTTGTCGTCCGACAACTTAGTATCTTCCATAGGGACAGGCTTAGGGCTAAAGCTATTGTCAGCCGATTAAGGCCTTGGTTCCTGCTGTCGATGAGACTCAGCGGGTGTTTCACTGGTTGCATCCACAACCTCACTCACATTCATTAGATGCTCTGTGATGGTCTCATCCTCAGCTGCTCTATTTCCACGAAGCTAGTCAGCGTAGATTCCGATGCATGCATCTACAATGTGACCGTAGCGGTGGCAGTTACTGCAGCGTGGTGTCCTACATTGTCGCTGGATATGCCCGACTCTGTTGCACCGCAGGCAGAGTGGTGGTCGGCCAGGAACCAAGACGAGGCACTGGTGCCCGTATATGCTCAATAGCTGAAGCAGATTGCACCGCTGGCAGAGACTCCATTCTTCGGCCAGATTACTGCCACATTACTGGCAGAGACTCCCTTCTTCAATGTAAACGCCACGTCGCGATTAGTCATTTCCCAACCCTTTATGCCGTCACACCGCCACATTTCTCGCGTGACAGACTACACTGTTCCATATGGTTCTAGCGTTTCAACAATCCGTCTCAGTTCGAGGTGTGGGGGAAGCCAAATAAGCTTCATCTTGATATTCTTGCATTCCGGGTCTATGACAAGGCACTTGAGGCCCTTCACCAACAGCTCGCCTTTGTCAACAAATTTCTGTTTTGCGATGCTATTACCATATGTTACTAATCACACATGGGTCATCTGGTATTGTCCAGCGCCGAGGATATCAGTTGTACTTAGCACTGAAAGTAGTGCATCGCGAAAGTCCGGGGCCCGATACTGCCGCCCTGGCAGGTTAGCATGCAGGAAAACTCAATTGAGAACGGTATTGCTAGTTGGTAGACGAGGGAGAACTACCTTATAATTACCGGAATCAGTAGTTCACTGTGGGTGGAATCCTCGGCCAAGGGCCTATGCGCTTTTTCTAGCAAATCTCATCGCAGGCGTGGTCGTGGGAACCGGCTTCCTCTTCATCTTCCATTAGCTGACAACCCATCGCCCGCGAGAAAGGAGGCCCGGGTTCCCAAAGTGTCAAAGTTGACAAAGCCGCTCCAGGGAACGCCTACTCCCGCGGTTGTCTCTTGAGTTAAAGTGCAACAAAAGGTCGCCAGTGCATCACCTCATTAAGAAGGGAGGGATGCACCTTTGGAGCAGCGTTTAAACACTGCACCAACACAGATAATCATGGCAGGTGCTCTTCCCTTCCATTTTAATACTTTAAATGTCCGTGGCTTACGCAGTAAGCGACGGCAAGTACAACTCCTTCATTTGTTACGCATTAGGAAATTAGATATTGCTGCTATCCAACAAATAAAGATTTATTTCGATGAAAACACAGCAGTAGCTCTAACACCATTCATATTTCACTATAATGTTTGTGTAAGCCATGCAATAGGAGTTTCGACTGGTTGTATGTTATTTGTTGAAATCGAGGGTTCGACGGAAGCCCGTCTGGTCGGGATGAAACATGAAGCAACTAAAACGACAGACACCGACCAAAATAAAAGCTAAAAAATTCTAAAAACTGAGTAAAAGATGTTTCGGCTTCGCTACGGAAGCCTTGTTCACAATGGGGTGAAGGAAAATTTGTTGCAGCTTATGTACTCTTGAGCACGTGACGCAAACAGCGCGTGTACGACTGAGGGAGGGTTCCCTCACTTCGACTGAGCTCCAATCGAAGTATCTCTGTATCTTTTACCTCTGTATCTCCAACGACTCTAGATAGAGACGTGATTTCAAGTTTCTTTCTTGGCCGATAATTCTTTACTTGTCCCAGTCAATCTTGTGGCCTGTTGCATCCGTATGTTCGGATAGGCATTCGAACCTATTCGTTTCTTTTCAACATCGTTCTCGTGTGCTGCGCACTTATGACGTTGAGGTAGCACACGTGCCTGTGTGTAAGCTGAGGCACGCACTCGTGGGCGGTAAGGACAAGCTTCCGAGAAAATCGTTTCCGGGCGTGGTCTACAAGATACCCTGCGCAGATTGGGACTACGCATACATCGGTGAATCGCGCAACTTCAAACAGAGACTGCGGCAGCATCAGAACGATGTCGAAAAGAAACGAATAGTTTCGAATGCCCTTGCCGAACATACGGATGCAACAGGCCACAACATTGACTGGGAAAAGTCAAGAATTATCGGCCAAGAAAGAAACTTGAAATTACGTCTCTATCTAGAGTCGTTGGAGATACAAAAAACACGTCACACGCTCAATCGAAGTGAGGGAACCTTCCCTCAGTCGTACACGCGCTGTTTGCGTCACGTGCTCAAGAGTACATAAGCTGCAACGAATTTTCCTTCACCCCAATGTGAACAAGGCTTCCGTAGCGAAGCGGAAACGTCTTTTACTCAGTTTTTATAATTTTTTAGCTTTTATTTTGGTCGGTGTCTGTCGTTTTAGTTGCTTTATGTTATTTGTTACAAAACATTTACGATGTGATGTGCAACATTTGTTTAGAGATAGGGAAGGGCACCAAATGCGGTGTGATATAGATATCAGTGGTATTAGCTTTACATTTCTGTGTGTGTATGCCCCGAACAAGTGGCGTGAACAAGAGTGTTTCTTATTATTTCTATAGAACATCATTTGTCCACTGATCGGGTATTTGTCCTTTTTCGAGACTTTTAATTGTGTATTTAATGCACAAGATTGTACGTCATTGAAGCTGAGACGTGATCCAAGTAGTGATGCGTTGCAACGCCTGATGTGTGGTATCAGCTTGTGGACGTTGGGTAATTTGAAAAGGCGGGATGTCGCTGTACGCTTTTCCAAGGTACCAGACATTCAAGGCTTGATCGAATTTACATTTCACTTAATGCGCTATCTCTTATTTATAGTTACACTATGCACCCTGTATTCCTTAGTGACCATTGCCTAATCTCAGCATCTTTGGGTAGCCGTCGATACCAAAGCAGGCGTATATGCTGGGACTTTCGCGTGAGAACTTCCTAAAGCGTGTTACTGAGCTTATAGTTTATCTGTCATGCCGCAGGAACTTGCCTCTCTTTGCTGTGTAAGAATTATTCAAACAGGAAGTTAAAATGATAGCTATCGAAGAATCATCAATATTGGCCTTTCAAAAAAAATACAAAGCATTCTATAGACATTTGAGTGAATTACATGAGCTTGAATGTCTACATCCGGGTCAATATACTGATGATATTCTTAATACCAAGGTGCAGTTACAGCCTTTGTACAAAGAAAAGTACAGATATACACTAGTGCGTCCGCGAGCCCAGCGTTTTCTAGAACAGCGTTGCAGTAGGCCCCTAGGTGATAAGCGCCGACACGCACTGTCTAAACAAGTGCTAGATATAGTATGGTGGAATCGTTGGTAATGAGGCGACTCTAATACCTAAAGCGTTTTTGAACATTATCCAAAACTATTTCGAAGCCATAAGCCATTGGATACAGGTGCGTCTACGTACCACCAAATTTGTAACGCTGCTGCCCCCGTTAAATCAGGATGATTATGATTATACAAATGATAACATTGATATCAGTGAGCTAACTGCACGCATAGATTCGTTAGCAAAAGGCAAGACGCCCGGCCCGCATGGCCTTACTGCTGATGTTTTTCAGAGTTTTCGTTTCCTCTTGTCACCATTATTACTTCAGATGCACCGGGAGGCCTTGGGAGTAGGGTACCTTCGTGTCACAATGTACGAAGGGCTGACTGTCCTCATAGCTAAAAGCAATGATGAAACTAAATTGCAAAACGTGTACGGATATCGACCTATTTCCTTATGCAATGTGGATTATAAAATTTTTGGAAAAGTATTAGCTAACCGTTTACAAGTCGTGATTAGATCTGTGGCAGGTGATCCTCAAACATGTGGCATCAGAGGTCGGTCCATTAAGACCAACATTCATGTTGCGACATCGGTGCTAGAATGTTCAGCTGAGAGGATTGTACAGGTAGCGATGGTACAGCTAGATCTGGCTAAGGCGCTTGACAGGGTGAATCACTCGATCCTGTTTAGTGTACTAAAGCATATAAATATCGGATCCCAGTTCCTTAAAGGTGCCAGATTATGTTACGCTAAAGGCTCAACAAGGCTGATACTGAATGGTACTCTCTCCGATCCGATTAGGCTTTTATCATCAGTAAGACAAGGGTGACGTGGTGTCCCTTTGTCACCGCTTTTGTTCTCCCAGTATTTAGAGCCATTTTGTATGAGAATTCTGAAAGAACAAAATTGCAAGGGTTTAAACTGTCGTCGACTAAGATTCGTGCTCTTGCATATGTAGACAACGTGGCCTTCCTCTGTACTAATAAAAATAGCGTAAAAAACTGCTCTTGCGATTGGAGAAGAATTTTGTGCGGCTTGCGGTGCTAAGGTTAACTTTGAAAAAAAAGTTCAGGTTTTTGGTTTGGAGTAAGGGCTACAATGCCATCACACTACGCAGGCATTCAATGGAAAAACGATTTGCGCAATTAGGTGTACCTCTCTCACAGTATAGAAATGGCAACAGTCATTGGTCGAGAGAAGTTGGGAAAATACGAACTAACGTGAATTCACAGTGAGGGACGAAATTAGTCGAAGTTCAGTCGTGAGGAAGTGTGCAACGAGTTCTTAGTTTCCCGTCTCATGTATGTGCTGCAAGTACTGCATCACTCAAGCCTTCGCATTCAGGCGCTGCATCGCGTATTAGCAACATTTATTTGGAGCTCGAGTTGTGAATCGATGCAGCGCGATAATCTGTTAATGCCCCTTCCACGAGGTGGCCTAGAATTATTCCATCTCTTCGTCAGCCAAATTGTTTCTCCCCTTTATTCCTTTCGAGACAGTGACCATCCGTTTTTGTGTGAAATGTTACAGCCATGATTAACTAGTTCTTTATCTTCCTTGTATACTAGCTTCATCAGATGCCAAAGATGTCCCACATGCTCTTTTGGGATTTCTCAAGAAGGACGTTGACTCATTTTTTTTCTAGAAAGTTAGATTCAGCATGAAGTGCATTTTCACTGCGAGTCGAAAACCAATGTCTGTTGCACTGGTGGACTCTACTTTCGCAGATCCTTTGTATCGTTCACCTTATTTAAATCGACCTTATCAGAATGTACTTAGGCGGGTCCGTAAAATGTGTATACCTCCTGTAGTAAAACATTTTTCTTTAAATTGCATTCAGAAACACTTCCTGTTAAAACCTGGTTCAACGCGAGCGGCTGATTCGTGTCATGGTCGACGAACTGTCGACTCGGTCCACGTGCTGAAACCATAGATCACTGTTTTACAGACTGTACGGATGCAGTATTTTTTCTGGGACATTCTGAAAGGGACGCTAAAAAAGGGACGTTGACATCAGACCATACGCAATTACGTTCTTACTGTTTAAGATTACAGGTGGTCCTGCATATGACATATTCATAGCACGGGGTTTATACAGCCTATCGATAGCAAGAATGTGTGATCGCCATGCCGAAAGCTCGCGATCTATGAGATCATTCTTTTAAGAAAAAGCAGTTTACGTAAGATGTCTCTGTAGCTATGTCCACACTGTATTATATGTTCAGTTTTGTTTTCCATGTAATAAAGAAAAAAATTGGAGGTTTACCCCAGTGGGTAAGACATTCGGCTTCTGAGCGTGGAATCGCAGGTTCGAGACTCACTACCGCCAACGTTGTTCCTTTCGAATTTATTCTGTTTATTTTATACATTTATTTCTTTATAGCGGTTACGGAGGCGAAGCTAGAATGCAGGCGAGAGCTTGCACGGACGAGGAACGCGCGGATAACACAGGCTCCCGAGAGCAAGGGTGACGTGGTGTCAAGACGATGCCCTCTCCCCTCACGCGACACCAGGTGCGCTAGCGCGGCAGTAGGTGTTTCCCTTTCACCCACTCTGCTCTGTGGAGGCGTGCACGTGACCTGGCGTTGCAGCCAATGGGAATTTAGGTGCCGTTTCACTGCTACGTACGCCCGATTTTTCACTCAGTGGACGATTTGATACTTTCGCATCAATAGCCATGTTGCCATGAAGCGTCCTTTAAAAGTCAGCAGGGTTACGTGATCAAGCAGCCTGCAATCCAATATACAGAGCGTCGCATGACGTCAGCCTTTCAATGCTCAAAATGTCAACATACTGCTTGGTGTAGAAAGTACTCTCTATAGCGTAGCACCTCTTTTCGCGGCAGTTATACGTGCTTGTCTGCTACCTTTAACATTTCCATATCTGTAAATTGTTATTTATTTAGTAATGCATTGAAGACGCGTATTTAGGAAGACACAAACACACATGCACGCAGACAAACACACAACCTTCATTGGCTTTCATGAATTCGGCGCCATAATTTTATTTTAGTTAGTGACCGTCTTACGGTGTTCTGCGACGGCTGCGCAACAGTCAAGTCAACATGACAACGTGGAAAAGCCGGCCATAGCGGCCTGGTACCGCGAAGTGAACAATGTGAAGCGAGCACGACGCTGAGCGTGGTCACTAAAACGCGCCGTATCAGCAATATGGCCATTTGCGTTGCTTGAATTGGGTGTCTTGTGTGCTCTCCTGGCGGCGCACAGTTCGATCATTTAGTTAATTGCGTTTGAACGAAGCTTCGACATTTGTTTGTATTTAGCGGTGTAGGTGCATATGGTATGGATTGTACTGAATGACTGAACGAACTTCACATCAAAGCCGCGGTGCTTGCAGTATTCGGCTGAAAAATTATGAAGTGTTTATTCTATGTCGAAATGCCGTATTTACGTTCAGTACAGCCACACAGTAAACGCCAGTCCTCAAACTCGCTTCTACTACTCCTAAGGATTACTTCTGCTTCACATGTTTTGTTGAGAACCTTTACGAGAAAGGGTAAGAGTACGGTTGAAGATTATTAAGTGGAACACAAGCGTAATGTGCAATGTATGGCAATAGAACAAGAATTCACGGTCCTTGGTCAGCTTCTAGAATCTACGCTGGAGTACTATAATGTAGTTCAATTATTATCAGAGAGCTTGATCATGAAAACGAAATTAACGGAATACTAAAGATAGGCTGGTGTGCATACGGCAGGCATTACCAAATAATGACCGGGAACTTACCGCTATTGATAAAAAAAGTGTAAAATCATTGCATTTTAGCGGTACTAACACATGGGGAAGAAACTTGGAGGTCAACAAAGAAACTTGAGAACAAGTTAAACGCGCAACCAACTACGAAATGAAGAATATTAGGTGTAACAATAAAATACAGAAAGAGAGTGGTGTGGCTGAGAGAGCAAACGGGGCAGGCGATATTCTAGTTGGCATTACCAGGAGATAAATGGAGCCGGGCAGGCCACGTATTTCGTAGGGCAGATAATCAGTGGTCCATTGGAGTTACAGAGTAGATGCGAAGGGAAAGGAAGTGTTGTCGAGAACGGCATAAAGTCACGCAAGGTGTCAAAATTAGTAAATTTGCTGTCACAACTTGGAATCAGCCAGCTCAGGAATGGCAACATGAAAATAGGCTGGTGACGTTTTAGACCAAGCGAAATGCGTCCACAATCTTCAAGCACTGTGGCTGTTCAACAGCAGATTGCTATGTACTACGAAGCCGCATTCGCATGTCTACAGTACGGCGTCTACTGCCGCTTGGATAAAACCACCTCCAATTTGGTCTAGTACTACATGTGTTGTTACAGCTCCTGACAAAGTTGGTCGGTGTAACAAGATCGACGACTTGGAACAATTTTATGCGAAACCTGCTGGAATGTTGATCCGTAATGTGCTTTGATGTGCGGTTCTGCGCATGTTTCCGGCGTGCACTTGAAGTGGTGTTCTTGTGAAGCATGTAAATTTATGGGGACGTTGGTGTTGGTCATTGAGTTGATGTTGACTGATTAGCCTTGACGTCTATAAGGTAACTTTTCGGCTATGACCGACACCGCGTAGTTAAATACTCCAGGCCTTCACGCCAGCAGCCTATGATTTATTACCGGGATCCAAAATTGCTGTGTACGCGCCTTTGTGCATTTCGAATGTGGCGGAATGCGGCCACCTGAGCTTTGAAAACGAACTCTCGACATAGGTCGAGGCATCATCGTGTTTTATCCATTGACGAGAAGCCACAGTTACTTGCCTGGTGTTTCTGGAAATCCCGCAAATTTGTCTTCAGTTATTGGGATGCAAGCTGCTGCCATGGTTACTATATCGTAATCTTATGCCACTGAATGTCGGCAGCTGCTTAAATCCGCCGTTAAAGGAGGGTTGCCATGTGTGGCCCGCTCCTACGTAACAGGTGGCAACCCTCCCTGAACAGTTGCCGACAAGCGGCGACACAACTATTTATTAGCACCACCTTGGCATTAGCTTCCATCCTGATAAACGAAGGCAACATTGCCATTTTACAGCGTAGGCTGTTATGGGCTCATTGCAATAGCCGTTTCGGTTGGCAGTGGTATCCGCCGCCGCCGGTGGTGTCCGGTGTACGTGGCAGCTATCGCCGGGAATTAGAAAAAAAATTCAGTTCCAGCCTGGATCGCACCCGGGCCCGCTGCGCGGGAGTCATCAATTCTACCCGTGAGCCACGCAAACGCTTGCTAGCTTGCAGGGCAAAATGCCTTATAAACGCGGCGCGCGAGGAAACACGCGATTTGACAGGCGTGTCGCGTAGCGTCCATACGTGCACATTTTGCATTGCATTTGCATATTAGTACACCAGGTGGCATGCCACGTAGCTGATGCACAGATACAAGGTAGTTAGAGAAGGTTTGAGGAATATAAAGAAGTTTTAGGAGATGTATACAAAAATGCTACAAAAGATACATATTGTGCTCTTGATCAAATCAAGCTGGCATGGTGACTGTGTTCGCGCCACGTTTCAAAGGGAATGGAATGGAAAAAACTTTATTGAGGTCCTTTGGAGGTCCTATTGAGGTCCTCAGGTTAGGGCCCGCCACTCCGTAGCAGGTCCTACCCGGCCCTACACGGCATGCGCTCTAATCTCGAGCCTTGAATTCGGTCTTGTCCGGACCGGCGGCCGATCTGCCATATTAACGTATAGGCCGTGGAGGGCCCACCTGACTACTTCAACCCCAAACTCCGCGTCAAGCTCTGGGTTGTCGGAGCCCCGGTAATCCTTGAGGGGGGGGGGGGGGGGGTCGTCGGGTCGGAAGCCACCTGGCTGCGTGCAAAATTTGTGCCAGCGTGCTTCGTTGGTTAGACTTGGTGTTCGTCCCATCCAGCAAGTGCTTCAGGAGGTTCCAGGACCCCCCTTTGCACATCTGGCCATCGATCGAATTGTAGGCATCGTCCCACTGCTGTCAGGAGAGGACCTTAAAACGTTGCTCTATTTTCTTGTTGACTTCGGCAATCTTCTTGCGGAGCCTTCTGTAGAGACGCTGCCCCTTCCACCTGGACAGGAGGGACTGCTTGGCATCGGGCAGATGGGCTAGCCTACTATCCATCTTCACAACCGGGATATCTCTTTCGATCTGTTCGGTACAGCGTTCGAGATCGGGCTTATCCTCCACGTCTTCCACAGATTCCTTCCTAATTTTGCGAAACTTGTCCCAGTCGGTGACCCTGAACTTCCGCAATCTTCTCTGCTCTACCACAGGGCCGTGGCCAGGATATAGTGGTCACTGCCCAGGTCTATGTTGACGTTGGCCCACTTAGCTTCCACAGCTCCTCTGACGAAGGTGAGGTCCGGAGTCGTAGCCCTGCTGGCCTACGTAGCGCATCTAGTAGGGAGTAAGGGGTCGGTGATGAGCATCAGGTCCCGATTGTGCGCCTATGTCCCTTTTGCGGGCGCCAATAAATAATAATAATGAACATCGTTAGCTGGTTAGGTAACTGTCGCCGCTTTGTTTCAAAGAGGATGACAATAATTCCATCATCATTGTCATCTTCATTAGCATCGTAGCGTGCCACTTGTCACGTGATGTGAGATGCTCGCCATGCACGTAGCGTCGTTACGTGGACATTTTATATTGCAGTTGCATATTAATACACCAGGTGGCACGCCATGCAGCAGTTGCATAGGTATTTGTACAAGGCAGATAGAGAACACTAAACTGCAAAGATAAAAAAGACATGCATAGCATACCTAATTGAATCAATAAGCTAGATGTCTGTTTCGAAGTGAATTCCATTAAATCAGCATCATCATCATTACCATTGTGACGTGCCATTTCTCACGGGATGTCACATGCGCACTGGGTAGCGTCGATATGTGCGAACACTGTATTCAGTTGCGCTATATTCCCACAGGCGGTCGGACATGTAGCAGTTGCATGTAGAGTTACATGTTGCATGTAGCTTGACCTGCTTAACTCAAGAGGCTAGGTGACTATTTGTCACCACCGCGTCTCGAAGGGGATGCCAATAAACCATCATCGACATTATCATCAACAGCATCGCATCGTGCCACGGGTCAAGGGATGGGACATGTGCGCCACGTTGTCTCGATGCGTGTGTTTACTCTTTGGTACACGTTATGGCGCCTTCTAGCAAGGTATATGAAGCTCTGTAGAAGAACCTAATCGTAGAGTTACGGGCCGGGCTGCAACCCGGCAACGTCGGGCTCGGCAGATCGCTGTGCAGAGCCCCACGTGTAGCGGCGTAAGCCACAGACCGCCGTCGACGCCGGCCGGACAGTTCAAGTCGTTCGCGTGAAAACGACACGAAGAGATTTCGCCGCGAACCTCCTGTAGTGCTTCGTGCAGGAAATTAGGCTCCTATGGAGCCGCGTCTCCAGCTTACGCTCTGACTGTGGTGCGTGTGCTGCGCAAACAGGGGACGCGTCTGTCAGGACGCGGCGTTTGGACGCATGCTACGTCGGCTCCGTCAGAAATCGACGAGTGACGCGGAAATTCGCCCTACATCCACCCGAAACTGTTCTCAGCGCCGTGATGCCGCGAGGAACCTCTGGATACCATATTTGTCCAGGTGGGCCTTCTTTCAGCAATTTACGACTAGTTGAAGCTCACGCCACGCGCGAGACCGCCTAAGCCTAACGACGGTGGGGCGAATGCCAAGGGTCCCCAGCCATGGCGGTGGCCGCGAAGGCAGACTATGTATGACCCCAGCACGATGCAGTGGATGAAACTCGAGGCCACTGAAGCACGGCAATACCCGCAGAAGATGAATATCTTCAGATCATGGTTCGCCAAATGCAAGAGAAGGTCACCAAGGTGAAGCCAACGGGCTCTGTGGCAGCCGCCCAGCAACAGGCTCGCAAAACAGGATCGGCTCCCGCAGCTGGCGCCGCCTCCGACTCCTCAAGGAGAGGAGGGCAGCTGGCGCAGTAGAAGCTAACACAAACACCTGTACCATTCTACCTGTTCAGGTGTTTGTGTCAGCTTCCACTGTGCCAGCTACCCTCCTCTCCTTGGTGAGTCGGAGGCGGCGCCAGCTGCGGGAGTCAATACTCTTTTGCGAGCCTGTTGCTGGGCGGCTGCCGCAGAGCCTGTTGGCTTCATCTTGGCGACCTTCTTTGCATATGGCGAATAATGATCTGAAGATATTCATTTTCTCCGGGTCTATCCGCCATTTCCTGCCCCTCAGATGCTGAGCCTTGCTCCCTATGAGGGCTGCAGAAACATGCATCTTTTCTCTTTTCCTCAACCTCTACTACTGCTACTACTACTACAAACATGTCGGATCCGACCTGACGAGTTGGTGATTGTGCTCAAGCCAAGAATTAACATGGATCTCCGCGCTGCGTTCGGCCCAAGCGGGATCGGCACCACAGTACAAGGCCTCACCTGCAGTACCGCGAACGCCGGTGGTGTCTCCGTATGGCTGGTATGGCATCAAAATATCGTTATCGTGGGAGTGAAGGCAGAAACCCTGGCCTCCAAGCTCATCGGGGACGTCACGCTGACAATCGGAGCCGCCAAATACCGTTTCACGGACATTTAAAATTGGCTGGAGAAACCTGCAAAGGCGTCGTCACCGTTGCAGACAACGAAACCTCGGAATCACTTCGGCATAAGCTCCAATGGTTCGACGGCGAAATCCTGTACGTGCGGAAAGTAGGAACATGCAACGTCGCAGCGGTGACTTTCAAGGGACATCACGTTGCAAGATTCATTCACTACTGTTCCAAAAACATGGCATTGCTTTACTACAAGAAAACGCTCCGGCCGGCTACCGGTGTGGCACGCTGGGCCACAAAGCGGATGCGTGCCCCAACCTGGACGATCAGCGGTGTATTCACTGTGGTGCGATGGTGAACATAACCCCAGACGGCCCAAGGGAGCACAACTGCCAAGCCAAGTGCCTCATTTGCGGCGGAAACCACTTCACTGGCTCTGCGGAGTGTGTGGGAAAATTCAGGAAGGCGCGGAAGCGTACTCCGTCCTAGCTGAAACGCAGACAACCGGGACAACACAAGCAAGGGGGACCTCCAACATCTCTGACGACTGGCGTAAAGAAGCCACAGGATCCCAAGCAAAGCAAGACTGGACAGCCCAAACCCAGCAATGTACAGGCCGGGCCGAGGTCGAAGCCACCTACCTTCCAGACTGTTGATTTCCCCGCTCTGGTAAGCCAGCAGCAAAAGGTGAGCAGTTGGGCAGGGGCCGCCTCTCAGTCTCCCGCTACCACCTTCTACTCCCCTTCCAAAATCGAAATCGGCAAACAGCTAGAAATCATGCAAAAGCAGATTGCCACTCTAGAACACGAAGACCAGGCGTTGAAAGCGATACAGGCTCCACTACGAACGGAGCCAGAGCCTATACAGGCCTCGGCCAGCTAGGACGAGGAACAGGAGTCTGGTTCGGACCTATCAGGTTATACTAGCGTCTCGAAAACCTAACCCGTCGTAGCCAACTCAGAGGACATAGCGACACCTGTTATCAAGCTGTCAACAAAATTGGAGGAACAGAACAAAATGATAATGAAACAAAACAAACTCATGGTGGAACACATTATTCCACAACAGGTAAACCTTGCAGTCATGGCGGCGATCCAGGATCTCAAGCAGTCACGTGCAGATATTCACCTCCAGCATACTTCAAACCGTCCATAATTGGCTCAATCCCCAATTCGAGGAAATCAAAGCTAACATTAAGATGTCGGAACAACGTGGACGCAAAATTGTTCATCATAACCCGGTAAATTCTGAATCCCAGGGCCCTATGGAGCAACCCATCGCACATCAAATCGAGACTTGCATGCCTACTCAGGCTCCCACGCAGGCGCCAGTGGTAAAGCTGCCGCCCCCTCAACAATAAATTCATGGTGGCGGTCATTTCTAAAGTTAATCATAAAATGTTCGAACAAGAGAAATGAGAGAATCTCCAATATAGTTGCAGGGGCTTTAGAGATGGGATAAAGAGGGCCACTCTCCATCTCTACCTGCAGACCCTAAATTCAATGCTGGCAGTCATAGCGTTACAAGAAACCGGACTGCAGGCGAAACTATCTGGATACAATTCATTTCAGGGGGGTAGGTCCACCTCTATTCTCGTGCATAAAGAGTGTACCACTCGTCAGGAATACCTCGATCTCTCGGAGGGGCATGGATACACGATGGCCAACATCCTATCTAATAAAAGACCTAGCCTATACATCCTTAGTGTTTACAGTTTCCCCAAATATAAGCACAGCGTCATCAACGAAATCTTTCACAAAGCAATTAGGGAAGCGGATAAGCATCCACTAGTGATCGTGGGTGACTTTAACACCTCCAGCTGCCACTGGGGCTAAATTCGCGAAATCCCCAAAGGTAGCAAATTGGCAGAACTCATCCACTCTCCGTCTATCGCTCCTTACAGACCCGATGCAACCCACTAGAGTTAGAAATTCTGTAAACAGGGATGCATGCCTGCAGTGGACATAGATATAGGCTGGTGATGATGATGATGATGATGATGATGATGATGATGATGATCTATCATGCAACATGGGAAAACTTAGACGAGACACTCGGTATCGATCACTGTCTCCTCAAAATCACCATTTCCGCTAACATTGCCCATACAACGTGGAGCCAAGCCAAGCTTACAAATTGGACAGCTTTTCGCTCTCAGGCAATCCCCTCTGTTTTGGGAGCAGGATCATACAGAGAATGGGCGAAACAAACTCAAAGCGTCTCACAATCCTACAGACCACGGAAGGCATTCCCGCAGTAGACAATTACCTCCACCATCTTTGGGAGGCCCCCAGGAGTTTAACCAAACGCTGGAGGAAAAACAAACTCAACCGCGGGCTCAAACTTCGAATATCTGAGCTGAGCATGGAAGCGGCGGAATAAGTGGCGCACCTCAATGACTCGAACTGGACAGAACGATTGAATGCGGTAGCTAGGCAGATGAACTCGAAGGGGTCATAGCGCCTTTTCCGCAGTCTCATTGACCCCACGCAAACCAGAGGAAAAACACAAAACTGTCAGCCCTTCCACTGGGGTGGAGATGGAAGACCAGCGAAGCTGTACTATGGTGGGAATTATGTATTTCCAAATATGACTATTAGGAAGTGATGGTGTAATTGTTCATTTTAGCTAATAAAGAGTGAGGAATATATATGAATCGGTGGTTTTCATTTATTTCGTGACCACAGGGACCATGGCCTTATGGTCACTACGGTACACTGCCATCCTCCTTCAACTAAATCGAGACATCATCCAACCCACCTATTCAGTACACAATGACAGGGCAATTCTTGCTCTCCACCATAAAGGTGCGTTCGATAATGTTAAACAATAGAGCATTCTAACCAACTTTGGCGTCACTCGTTGCGGTAGGAAAACCTTTGCATACATCAGAGACTTCCTCTCGGATAGGCTGGCAATTCTCCGCATAGACGATGAGGAACATGGACCATTTAAAATGGGTACGCGAGGGACCCCGCAAGGGGCAGCCTTCTCCCTGTTACCTTTCAACATAGCTATGATGAAGCTCCCGTCGGTCATGGCACATGTGGAGGGTGTGCATCATGCGCTATACGACCATGACATCACAATTTGGGCAAATCAGGGTAGTATAGGCGAAATGAAAGACCGTTGCCAGCAGGCCGCCTCCATCGCGGACGCCTATACGACTCAATGGGGATTGCAGTGTGCTCCAGATAAATCCGAACTCCTACATATCCGAGCAAACTTGAAAGACAGGATGACCTTGGACTTGACTCTATCAGGTGGTCTGTGAGATTCGAATTTTAGGCCTTCCCATACATAACAGAAGAAAACGGAAGTACGTTGGACAAGTTAAGCAAAGTTGGGAAACAGGTAAGACGTATGATCCGCCGAGTCTAAAACAAACCGGGGGGTTACGAGTTGGGGCACGCTTCGATCACTCGCCCATGCCTTTGTGACCAGCAGAATTCTTTACTCAACTCCGTGTTTAAAAAATTGAAGTGGGAGGTAAGGCACCAAGGCAACCAGTAGGTAAGCTCTCCGAAGTAATAAAGGACCTAATAAAGAAACGGCAAACATGAAAGTGTCAAACTCGAGAGATCAGATAGAATTCGCTGAACTGTCGAAATTGATCAACAAGAAGAAAGTAAGGGGTAATCCGAAGTTCTAACGTGGAAAACATTGAGGAAGCAGTAAAATATGGACGCAGCATGAAATCAGTGAGAAGAAAACTTGGCATAAGATACAACAAAATCTATGCACTGAAGCATAAGCAGGGTAATATCATCAGCAATTTTGATGACAAAGTAAAAGCAGCGGAAATTTTATACTGACCTGTACAGTTCCCAGGGCAGCCAAGCTACTTTCATTCGAAGTAGTGATGAACAGGATACAGAAGCTCCTTCTATAATTAGCGATGAAGTTAGAAGGACCTTGAAAGACATGACCAGGGGTAAAGCTGCCGGCGAAGATGCAATAACAGTCGATTTAATCAAGTATAAAAAGCTTGCGGCCCTTTATACGAAATGCCTCACGACTTCAAGTGTGCCAGAAAGCTGGAAGAACGCCAACATTATGCTCCTCCATAAGAATGGAGACGTTAAAAAATTGAAGAATTATAGACCCATTAGCTGGCTTTCAGCATTGTATAAAAATTCACCAAGATGATTTCAAATGGAATCAGGGCAGCACTTGACTTCAGCCAACCAAGACGACAGGCTGGCTTCAGGAAGATATATTCTACGATGGATCATATCCATGTCATCAATCAGGTAATAGAGAAATCTGCAGAGTACAATCAACCTCTTTATTTGGCTTTCATAGATTATGTAAAAGCATTTGATTCCGTAGAGATACCAGCAGTCATAGAGGCACTGCGAAATCAAGGAGTACAGGAGGCAAAGGTGAATATCTCGGCAAATATCTACAAGGATTGCACCGCAAGCTTGGTTCTCCACAAAAAATCGAAAGGTACCTATCAAGAAAGGGGTCAGACAAGGACACACAATCTCTCCAATGTTATTCACTGCATGCTTAGAAGTATTGAAGCTCTTAGACTGGGAAGGCTTAGGAGTGAGAATCAACGGGGAATATCTCAACAACCTTCGCTTTGCAGATGACATTGTCT
Source organism: Dermacentor silvarum (assembly GCF_013339745.2). Taxonomy (NCBI): domain Eukaryota; kingdom Metazoa; phylum Arthropoda; class Arachnida; order Ixodida; family Ixodidae; genus Dermacentor; species Dermacentor silvarum. Next base: position 188,995,890 of record NC_051158.1, read on the forward strand.
TATTCAGCAACAATGGGGACGAATTACAGCTAATGATTGAGGATCTTAACCGAGAAAGTTAACCGAGAAAGTTTGGCAGCAGGGCGCAGGCCGCGCGATCATCTACTAAAAGTATCTGTTTTTGCAGTGACTACGAAAGCAGCCATATCAAGGGCTGCAGCTGATCCAGGGAACCAAGTGTATCTCGAGCTGCAGCTGTGCTGTCGCGAAGCTAGCGCGGTAGATCACCGCAAGGTGCGCTCTCCGTTCAGAGCATGCCGACTGATCAGAGTGACAAGCATCGATCAACCAATCAGCGTGGGCCAGCTGTCGCCCGGGTTCTTTAAAAGCGGAGGCACCCTCATCTGTCCTCTCAGTTTGGCAGCAGTGCGCAGGCCGCGCGATCATCTACTAAAGGTATCTGCTTTTGCAGGTAAACACCCGTAAGGAGCAACTTGTTCTTTTTGCGCGCTGCGCACTGCTGCCACACTTCTTACGGTTCTCACTTTTGATTGTTCAATTTGTTGTTCTTTTTTTCCAATATGTCTAAGGATTTCGCAAAAACTTTCAACGATTTTAAGCGTGAAATGAGATTAGAACTTCGTTCTGAGAAAGTGAGCTTGAAATTCTGCAGCGAAACTTGCGATGAGACGAAGATCACCTCTGAGGTTAAGGCACTGAGAAAGGAACTCAGCGAACTTGTTAAGTGCAGTGAAGGGTTGAGGAGCGAGAACAAGCGGTTGTCACGACAGGTTGAAGAGCTACAGCAGTGCACGAGGCACAACAATTTGGAAGTAAAGGGTGTCAAGGCGAATGTAGAGCCTGTTGATGTCATAAATAAATTGGTGAAGTTGTTGGCGAACCAGTGAGCGAATTAGACATCGATGCATGCCACCGCATTCCCACTCGGAACACGGACGAGACCAACATTATAGTTCGTTTTGTTCGACGAGAAAAAAGGAACACGTTCCTTTCTAAGGCACGGAAACAGAGACCTTATAAAAGTATGCTTGGTTCCTCAGATGGAGGGGCTGTCTATGTTAATGAGCATCTATAACAGTTTAATAAGCAATTGTTAGGTGCCGTCATTGTACGCAAGAAATTAGTGTCATGGAAGTATGTCTGGACTATTCGGGGTAAGGTGTTTGCAAGTCAAAGTGAAATGACTGACGCTCTGAGGATCACTGATCATGGTGATCTGCAAAAAATCACTAAGTAAGGTACATTTTATACGATGGACTGTCGCGTCGCCGTGAACTACGAACCAACTTGTGCTGGCTAAAAAAAAAAAGAAAACAGTGTTGA
>NC_051158.1:188997273-189028608 GCF_013339745.2 Dermacentor silvarum
CATAGTTTGATGTCGCATTCGCGAGTGGCTTCCATTCCTTTGGTTTGGGGCCTCTGCGCTTGGGTCGATATAGTAGCTGTTCCGACTTGTGAGGTGAGCACCAAGGCCCGCGGACTTCTCTGTAGCATCAATCGCCTCTTGCAGGGCCGTCGCTACATGTCCATCACTACCTCCCGTACACCAGATGGTAACGTGTCTGCGTATATGGTAGACGGATAACATCGATAGCAGAGAGTCTCCTGGATAGACCTATCATGGCGAGGTTAAAGAGGGTTGGGGATATGAACTACCCCTTGTGGCGTCCCTTAGACCCCAGCTTGATCATGTTTGAAGTCAGGTCCCCGATCTTAGGGTGGCTTCTGTGTCTGACGGGAAAGGTCTCGTGTAGGAATGAAAGTGCTTCCCCAGGTAAGGCTCGAGATTGTGTCTAAAACGAACGAGTGAAGAATGTTGGCAAATGCCTTCCAGATCTAGACCTAGTATGGCCTTGTGACCCGCGTATTACAGTCAATAATGAGAGATGTTGATGAGCTTCATCACGTCCTGCGTCGATGGTCCGGCCTGAAGCCGATCATGTCGTATGGGTAAATGTCGTGGTCCACCTGGTCGCGAGAAAGCCTGTTTAGGGTTGCGTGCTCAACAACCTTCCCCACGCGCGATGTGAGCGAAATTGCGCGGAGGTTATCGAGGCTGGGCGGCTTGCCTGCTTGGGAATGAGAATGGTGTGGCCGATTTCCACATTTCCGGGACTATACCACTGCTTACTTGGTTAATGATGTCCTTTAGGTATTCGATGGACTTGTCGTAAGGTTCCGTAGAGCTTTGTTCGCGATCTTGTCCGGACCCGGGGCCAATCTGCCGTTGAGGGCGCGGAGCACCGCCTGATCTCCTCAATCCCGAATTGTGCGTCGAGCTCAGGTTCCGGAGCCTTCGTAGTCAGGGGAAGGTGGTGTAGGGCCCGATGCGACACACAGGTATTTCTTCACGAGTCTGGATAAAATTTCCTCGCTCGATATTCTCGCTTGGCTGCGTGTAGGGTGCGCGCCAGTGTGTGTGCTGGTGGTTTTAGTGTTGTCTGTCGAGGAGATGCTTTAGGAGGTTTCAGGTTCCCCCGTTGCGCATCTGCCCGTCGATCAAGTTGCACACCTCATCCCATGACTGTTTAGAGAGGGCTCTGCAGTGTTCCTCTATAGTTCTGTTGATTTCTGTAATCTTTTTTCTGATCCTGCGGTTGAGCCTTTGTCCCTTCCACCTGGCGAGGAGGGACTGCTTGGCTTCCAACACGTGAGCCAGACGACTGTCCATCTTTTCCACCGGGAGGTCGGTACAACCTTTTTGGTGGTAGCTTGATGTCGTCTCTAACCTGTGCCACCCATTGTTCGAGGCTAGGCTTGTCCTCGCTCTCCGTTTGCTCTTCGCTAATCTTGCGAACTTGTCCCAGTCTGTGTACTGGAACATGCGCTGTCTCTTCTGCTCGACCTGGAGGTGCTTGGCCAAGATATAATGGTCGCTACCAAAGTCTACCCCGAGGTTCGTCCACTTGACCGCTGCGATGCTCCTGACAAAGGTGAGATCCGGTGTCGTGTCACGGCTCGACAATGTCCCGCATCTGGTGGGACACAGATTGGTGCCACAATAAATATGAATTGGTGCATGGAATCTGGAAAGAAGTAATGCTTCCAGCACTAACGTTCGCAACTGTCATTCTGTGCTTAAATTTGAATATCATGATGGGGTTGGAAGTTAACCTAATATTGGTAGGTTGTTTGGCTTTGGGAACCCACGGTAAACTCACAAAAAAAGGCAGCGCAGGATTGCATAGCTGGGGCCTCTTTAGAAGCGAGAGAAGGGCAAGAAAAATTCGTTTTGAAGAAAGACTCACGAACAAAATAAATTGGTGGCTAAAGCACACGTGTATCTGCACCTGAAAAGTGTGGACGCAGGATGGAAAAATGTGTCAAGGAAGCTCGCAGCCAAGTGCAGGGAAACTGATACTGAAAACGGACAGCCAGGAGTCATCAAAGAGAAAGTGAGAGGAACAGAAACAGCAATTTGGATGCAAAGATTGGAAACATAAAAAAACCATGGAGATTTACAAGAATGGCAAGAAAGCACTTGGGAAGGAGAAATGTTTACGATAACACAAAGGGCACCACCTCGCAATTTTAGGCTTGGGCTGGTTGCCCAGGTCAATAACATACCGGAGCTAATATTCAGAATGAGATGACGCATGTGTATGCTGCAGCCAAAATTTGGAGACAACTCAGGACATCCGAATGGAAAGCGAAGCGATTCACCCAGTGAGACCCGCAGCTACCTTAAGCTTTCCAGAAGCGCTTGAATTTAAAGTGGACGGAAGCATCAACCGGTCAGCAGTCGATTTAAGCAAGAGATGTTTAGTATATTCATGGGAAAAAAAGCATGGAAGAGATGGATACGGCCGGATCCGTTACAGGCATAGGTAGTGGTACAAAGTAGATATAGCAGTGAGAAAGAGAAAAAGTTCAAGAAGATGCATACGGAAATAATGTAATAAAAGCATGTATAGCGTACCTGATTAGCTCAAGCCGGCTAGGTGACCATTCGTCACCGCGCAGTTTCAAAGGAGCTGCCAATAAATCATCATCAAGAATCTGAGGGAGCCCGGCTACTGTACACGGCTCATACGTACCGGCATCCGAGCGTTACGAACGCGGAGACCACGGGAAGAACGTCGGGGCTGCGCCGTTCGATGGACAAGCGTATTCAGAGTTAAGCACGATGGACCAGTCTCGCTCCGTCGCTACGTTACTTCAATGCCAATCGCTTACACTGTAGAGTCACCGTAAGATGGGTGCTGGCGGAAGTTTTCGTAGTTAGGCTGTGTCTTAGTTGATATTACCTGCAAGAAATATGCAATAGTTGGGCTATAGTTACTTATTAAGAGCTTATTAACTACTGAATATTTATTTTACGATGCATGTAATTGCGAAATTCAAGCACACGAGTAGTATGTGATGTCGGTGTAGCATAAATGGTAAGATTTGCCCAACTTTTGACATATGCGACATTATTATGCATCACAATATACATTGGCGTTAGAGTTCAGTTTCCAAAAAAGTGTGCTTCGAAGAGTTTGGGAGGGCCTTATGCGGGATGTCTAAGCAATTTATAGCATATCTTCTGCACGCATATCTTGAAACTGCTGCAAATCCTCGAGTTTCTGATAAGCACAGATGACTTCGCTGCTGCTTGGCTTCAATATTCTAATTATAATAGCCTGAAACGTTACGAAGGTAATTAGTAAATTTTAGGCGGAAGTTTACATAAAATAGGTACATTTTATTTTCCGACTTTGCCTGATTATTTTCTACATATTAATTTACAACACAGCTAATTCCCCTTGTGCGTTCCGTGGCTTCTCTGTTGGCTTTATGTGGTTCTCATTATATACATGTACGCTGAGATATAGACCTACCGCGCCGTAGCAGCCACGCAGAAACTAGTGATTGGGCATAGGCGAAGTAACGTTTGCCTTAATAAGCAAATAACCATAGAATTTTGCGAGCCAGCCTAGAATGACAATGCACTAATGCACTTGAACGCAATACAAATGACTACTCTGATACCTCACGAGGAATAAGGATCATAAACAGGGATAAGGTGCCTCAGAAAGGCTGGCCAACGTTTCGATAGGAGGACCTATCTTCGTCAAAGGCGGCCTCGTCATCCTCGGCGGATTAGTTTTAAAGGGTTAGTGGAGTGACGTCACGTCGATGTCCGCTGTGGCTGGCTGTAAAGGGAGAGACTGAAAAGAAAATGAGCGCCTGCGCTTGACTGGCTAGGCGCGGTTTCTAAGACGAGGGGACAAGAGCGGGAGAGCGGGAAAGTGGCAAAAAAATATAAAAAAGGAAAAAAAAAACCGTCAGAGGGGGTTGGGGAGCGAAAGGCGAGTGAGCGTTTGGAGGAGTCGTGGTCGGCGTGCGTTTGGGGTCCCTGAAGAGCCGGTCAGTGTGCAGGTCACAATACGAGTAGAAAGCATCACTTGAGTAGCGTAGCATGAAGGCATCGGGTAATTTTGTGGTTGATAGGGAGCAGCTTGGTCCGTCAAGGGACGTTAGCCTCACTAGTTCGCCCTAGGCGTCGTCGCGGCGGTATACAGAATTGGCGAGACCTTGTGTGGTCAAGGCGCCGAAAAAGGTATCCTGGCGTCTGGGATTTGGACTGTCTCGGTGTGGATCTTGTGTGGAGGAAAAAAAAACTGGCGCAGGAGGGTGACAGTGTAGAAAAATATAATTAGAAATTTAAACATGGAGAGGGGCGGGGGAGACAGGTGTACCTGGAAAAGCGCTCGTATGGTTGATCAGTGCGTAAAAGCATGGAGGACGATAATAAATGGAGTGGTAGGGGAGGTGCAGGGAAGAACTGGAAATGGAAGAATAGGTGAGGTTGAGGGAAAAAGAAAAAAAAAGAAAAGAAGAAAAAAAAACTATTAAAAAAACGGCACAGGAGGGTGACAGCGGAAGAAATATAATTTGAAACATGAACACTGAGGGGACAGGTGTACCTGGAAAAGCATTCGTATGGTTTATCAATGAGTAAAAGCATGGAGGAGGATAATAAATTGAGTGGTAGGGGAGATGCAGTGAAGAACTGGAAATGGAAGAATAGGTGAGGTTGAGCATCGAGATTAGCTGGAGGTTTAACTTGTTTGCGCCTTTGTTAATGGTATAACAATTTAAGGTTTATGTTACTGCTTTTAGCGATTCTAAGTTGCCACGCGATAAATTCATCCCCGTGGGGTGCAGGCATTTAAACTTGTGTATGAGGTATGATTCTGTATATTTTGCAAACAGACACAACTGTTACAGACAACACGAAATCCATAACCGACGCATTCACACAGACACACACACGCTCGCCTGCACACGCAACGGCAGTATAAACAGACACAACTGTTACAGACAACACAAAATCCATAACCGAAGCATGCACACAGATACCCACAGGCTCGCCTACACACGCAATGGCAGTACAAACAGACACAACTGTCACAGACAACACAAAATCCATAACCGAAACATTCACACAGACACCCACACGCTCGCCTGCACACGCAAAGACTCAAACAGAAACAGAGGTGGAACTAAGTGAGGCATGCGGAAACAAACCTGCCAAACAGAAGCAAACGACACGCAGATCTACCCGCCAAAAGGCAAATAAATGACAGTCATTGCAAGTTAATAACCACTCTCAGCCACGCAGTACAGAATTTCTGCAGGCCAGAAAACTTACCAAGAAACGTGTGAGTTACACTTTTCATCTGAAAACATACACAGACTGCACACAGAACAATATAATCCCCAAGGGACTAACCCTGCAGGCTATACCAGCTCTAGGAGTACTCCCACCCCATCATCGTGCAAACTGGCAGACAACATTAAACAATGCCTCCTTCTCACTTTTGAATATACTCACGAAACACTGCGAAGAACAACTGGAAAGTTTTAGCCAGAGACTTCAGAACATAACTCTGACACCGGATGAGACGAAAGATTTAGAACAGTACCACGAAGCACAGTCTCGAAAACTGGTTCAAAAACAGAGGAAGAAAGCGAACTTCAATCAGAAAACAACCTTCCAGGCAAACGGCTACCTCACGCCAACAAAAGGGAGCTCGAATCTACAAATAGCAGACGTGGCTGAAGGCTCCCCAAAATTAAATCAGTCTAATGTTGTAGGCATTTCAAAAACATTAAGTAGGGAAGAAATAGACGTACTTAGCAAGGGCCTAAACTTTTGTCCCACGAACAACACAATAAATGAATTTGAGCTTCACAAGGATCTTTCGGAATTTTCCCGACGAATGCGGATAAGACATTTTTTCGCCGACAACAACTCACCAGACACCGGGACGACCCCACTTAGAGCCCAATCTACTTGGACTCCTGAACCAGAACAAGCCATAGAACACGACCTATACGTCAAAACTGTCACTAAAGAAATTATAAGCCAATCCAAGACAGCTAAGCGACCTAAAAACATAACTTCATCAGAGAATCGTATCATTTCAAATCTTAGTCGCCGGAACGACATTGTCATTAAGGAAGCAGATAAGGGTCGAAGTATAGTTATTTGGCCGATAGATAAGTACAAGCACGAGGCTTACAGACAGCTAAACAACCCTGAACATTACCGTAAGCTAGACAATGATCCGACGTTACCATACACACTGAAAATTACCAACAGGCTGAAATCACTTTTGGAGGATGAATTGATAACACCGTCAGAATTCAAATTTCTTAAACCAAGCAACAAAGCTGCAGGACGCTTCTACCTCCTTCCGAAAATTCATAAAATTCCACCCACTGAACTTCACACCGCTAATATCCCAGGGCGTCCGATAGCATCGAACAACAACACCCCGACAGAAAGCCTATCCACATTTCTTAACCACTTCCTTGGTGACTTTCCGAAAACACTTGCGTCATTTGTACAAGATACCCCCCATCTACTCAGAATTATAGAGGACATTAATACAAAATGCACACTACCGCAAAACATAATTCTCGCAACACTAGACGTCACGGCCCTGTACACCAACATTCCAATCCCTGATGGTTTAAACTCGGTAAAAGAAACGCTGTCCAAACACAATGCACAACACTCTATTGAAGTATACTTGTCTCTTCTTGAACTAGTTCTGATATATAATGACTTCGAATTTGAGGAAAATGACTATCTGCAAATACATGGGACAAGTATGGGCACATCTTTTGCACCAACCTACGCCAACATATTTATGGGTACTCTAGAAACGGATTTCCTATCACGTTGCCCCCACAAGCCCCACACATACCTACGATACATAGACGATATATTCATAATATGGGAACATGGTCAGGAAAGTTTAGATAAATTTGTAACTTTCCTAAATTATTTTCACACAACAATAAAATTCACATCGGAATCTTCAAATGAGCGCATAAACTTTCTGGACACAACAATAATATTGATAATGGGACACTAAAGACAACGCTGTATAGAAAACCTTTTGATAAACAACAGTACCTAGATTATACAAGCCACCATCCCAGACATTGCAAACAAGGTATCTTTAAAGGCCAAGCCACACGACTTCGTCGCATTTGCGTTGAAAACCATGACTACATAGACAGACTCGATCACCTTAAGGAAACCCTATCAAGCAGGAACTACCCGAACACTGCCCTTCAGAAAGCCTACACCGCTGCAACCAAGCTTGATCGAGCCAAGGTCCTCAAACCCCGCCCTAAGATCACAAGGACAACAACGCCTCTTCTTACTACTAAATTCTCAAACGCACTCCCCAACGTGAACAATATCCTCAGGAAATACCACCCAATTCTCACCAGCAACCAGAAACTTAAGATCTTTCCCGACCCGCCCAGAGTAGCCTACAGACGGAACAGTAATTTCAAGGACATTCTTGTACACGCCAAACTAAGGACAAAGACGAAGCCAACATCCGGTCCCTGTGGCCGCTCCAGGTGTTCCACATGCAAACATATTCAATCTACTACTACAGTAAAAAGTACAGCGTCAGATTACATTCACAAGGTAACTTCGAATTTCACCTGCACGTCAAGCAACGTAGTCTACTGTCTAGAATGTGCCGCTTGTAACAAGCAATACATAGGTGAGACTGGACAGGAAATGCACACGAGATTTAACGGCCATCGCGTGGATACAAAACACAATTTACCTAAAGCAGTAGCCAGCCACTTCAATGAGCACGGCCATATATATGATGAAGCAAGACTCTATATAATACAAACAAATTTTCGTTCACCTCGCGAGAGAAAATATACAGAATCATACCTCATACACAAGTTTAAATGCCTGCACCCCACGGGGATGAATTTATCGCGTGGCAACTTAGAATCGCTAAAAGCAGTAACATAAACCTTAAATTGTTATACCATTAACAAAGGCACAAAACAAGCTAAACCTCCAGCTAATCTCGATGCTCAACCTCACCTATTCTTCCATTTCCAGTTCTTCACTGCATCTCCCCTACCACTCAATTTATTATCCTCCTCCATGCTTTTACTCATTGATAAACCATACGAATGCTTTTCCAGGTACACCTGTCCGCTCAGTGTTCATGTTTGAAATTATATTTCTTCCGCTGTCACCCTCCTGTGCCGTTTTTTTTTAAATAGTTTGTTTTTCTTCTTTTCTTTTTTTTTCTTTTTCCCCTCAACCTCACCTATTCTTCCATTTCCAGTTCTTCCCTGCATCTCCTCTACCACTCCATTTATTATCGTCCTCCATGCTTTTACGCATTGATCAACCATACGAGTGCTTTTCCAGGCACACCTGTCTCCCCCGCCCCCCTCCATGTTTAAATTTCTAATTATATTTTTTCTACACTGTCACCCTCCTGCGCCGGTTTTTTTTTCCCTCCACACAAGATCCACACCGAGACAGCCAAAATTCCCAGACGCCAGGATACCTTTTTCGGCGCCTTGACCACACAAGGTCTCGCCAATTCTGTATACCGCCGCGACGACGCCTAGGGCGAACTAGTGAGGCTAACGTCCCTTGACGGACCAAGCTGCTCCCTATCAACCACAAAATTACCCGATGCCTTGATGCTACGCTACTCAAGTTATGCTTTCTACTCGTATTGTGACCTGCACACTGACCGGCTCTTCAGGGACCCCAAACGCACGCCGACCACGACTCCTCCGAACGCTCACTCGCCTTTCGCTCCCCCAACCCCCTCTGACGGTTTTTTTTTTCCTTTTTTATATTTTTTTGCCACTTTCCCGCTCTCCCGCTCTTGTCCCCTCGTCTTAGAAATCGCGGCTAGCCAGTCAAGCGCAGGCGCTCATTTTCTTTTCAGTCTCTCCCTTTACAGCCAGCCACAGCGGACATCAACGTGACGTCACTCCACTAAGCCTTTAAAACTAACCCGCCGAGGATGACGAGGCCGCCTTTGACGAAGATAGGTCCTCCTATCGAAACGTTGGCCAGCCTTTCTGAGGCACCTTATCCCTGTTTATAATCCTTATTCCTCGTGTGCTACTCCATTAGTCAGCCATCTTTTTTAATCTCTGATACCTCGTATCGCTTGGCTTTAAGAGTGTAACGCGATATAATTCAAAGATCCCTGACTGCTTCTCACGCTTCTCGGCAACGGCCGCTTATGCATCCGTAATGTTTACTTGCAAACGCTGACGGTGAACGCTATGCACGAAGGCGAGCTTTCTGGTTCTTCTTTTTTCTTTCCCCCGTACGACGAGATCCGCAGCTGCCGCGGATGCGCAGAGGCGAGTGCCATCTGGATGGTGTTTCAAGAAACCGAGCGGGGTGCCCAGCTCTCTCTAAGACACACCTCAAACGGCAGCTGAAAAAGATGTTTATGTTTGAGTTTCGGTGTGACAGAATGATTTTTTTTTCGTATATTCCAATCACATTCCGACGCTATCATGTCCGTAGGTTTTAAGTCGTGCTTCACCAAATTTTGGCGCATTTTACTTTCAGAAATTCAGTAAGTTCAATAACGCCTATGTGCCACGCGGAAGGCCTGCGTGGGTCGCGTTGCATGGTTCGGGGTGATTTTCGCCATACGAACAACGATTGAGTTTTGTCATAGCGACGGCGACACCCACATCGAATTTTCTGCAACACAGGGCTCTTAACGCTACCGTGTTAGAACACTCACATCGCTGCCTGTACTTTGTTCCATATCCGCCTCTGTACTGGCTGCACTTAATTGAAAAACCTTGAAGGTTATGCACCGAAACGCTGATACTTCGACACGAATTGAAATAAGAACATTCAAGTACACAGTGATTACAATATTGCGGTTTTGACTATAGTGAACTAGAAGACTTCTAGTGGCGCGAGCAGCGAGGCGTGAGCGAGCCGTTTTCATACTGACGCCACGAGATGGCGCCACTGCAACTTTTCATAGGACGAGACCTCGCGGCATTTTTTTAAAATTTTGCTTGTTATTTCGCGTTTTTCAGCTGATTTATAGATTCTATTCGAAGATTACATCCTTCTCACTGGTGAAAGCCCACAGGTTTTGATGGCTAGCGTTGTTAAACATTTAAAAGGCGTGTACGAAGGCCACGTCACTATTCCGATTTTCGTGTTGTCAGCGAAACTTTGACTTCGAAAGTAGTTTTTTGGTTATAAATGCCACCAAACAACGACGTACCGTTTTGAAGACGTGCAAAGCTAACTGTTCGCATGACCATAGTCTTGCGCACGAGTCCCCCCTGATGACCTAATGGGCGCAAAGTTTGCCGCATACTTTTACTCAGTAGGACCTTTTCCATCATTGTTTTAACAACAGGGTTATGGCCACGAAGGTTTTTGGTGATTATGGCGGTTTGATTTAGGCGTACTTATGAAAAATTACACCACAGCCATGTTCACATAAAAACACACTTCAATAATTTATTGACAACTTACTTCACTACAAAAATAATGACAGGAAAATTCTTCACAGTCATGATCAACAGCTTTCATGTAGACACTCATTTAGCACCTACTAAACTTCAAATGCTTTGATGCCTGCCGCCTTTTGTCGTTAGCTCGATTGATACTTTTCGTGAAGAAATGCAGTCGTGTGGTTAAATAAAATGCAGTTACGTCAGCAGCTATGGCTTCACCATGTTCTGGGCATCCAAGCGTAGTTTGTTGCTTTTTCTTTACAAGGTCTAACACATCAAGCACGCTTTCAGAGTGCAGTTCTAAAAGGCTAAAGCACGTTGTGAATGACTCCTCGAGGTCGGCCACAAATTTGCACAGCTTTCCTGCAGGATAAAGTAGACCGCCATTGTCCTTCAAACGGACAAGCTCAGCAATCTTCAAATCATCAGCTGCCTCCTTGGTGAGCAAAAGAAGGTTAATGCACTGTTCACAACCAGTTTTAAGAATGCACTTCCTTGCGACATAACCGGCAATGTAAAAGATAAGTCTGCGATCGCTTGATGCCACAACAACAGGAGAATGATCTGGCGCAACCTTACTGAGTAAGGCATCTGCGGCATCTAGGTTTCCATCATCGAGAAACCTGTCAATCAACTTCTGCCTCCCAGTGCAAGTGTTCTGCTCACCAGCATCTGCATTCAAGAGTGAACTGAGAGCAGCAGGCTCACAGTTCCCCCTTGAAACAGAATGCGCAAGATTGCTGAAGCTGAGACAGTTCACTGTAGCAATGAACTCCTGAGGTGTCGGGTGGGTATTGCACCCTGACGACTGTCTAACGATTCCAAACAGATGTTCGACAGGGTCCTGGCTCAACCTGCTTGTCATCAAATACTTGAAACCTACATTTTCAGTCAAATACTTCAACAGCGACAAGGTACTGGATAGTGTTACTCGCAGTCCAGTTGCCGTGGACTGACTGAGAAAGCCCCTTAGCCCATTTGTGTGGCGTTCCCACTCTGACAAAAAGGTTAGAAAGGAGTTGAGCTTCTCAGCTGATCGAGAGTTGGGACGGAGTGCTTGAGCTGGAAAGCGCGACGTCATGACTTCTATGACGCCATGTATGGTCCTGCAAAAAAATGTTTCAGTGAGCTGTATGTGCAGCTAAGAAAGCTGCAAAGAGTTACAGTAGCACAAAATTAGGTAAATATAAAATTATGCAATGCTTACTCAAAAAAGTGAATTGTTGCTGATATGCTACCACACAGATCTTCCAGCCTGGCTTTGTGCAGCTGAAGCCCATGTGTTACTTTTCCACTGAAGAGCTGGACTGCCAAGCCAACTCGCATTTTCTCGAAGTTGTTAGGGTTTGTATGGCTGGATGTGATGCCATGCATAGCCTGCAGGGTAACTTTGCTGCCATCCAGTTCCAAAGCCTTGCGAATAGCTCGCATAGTCACCTGCACATAACCAAAGCAATGATAATCCACTGAAAGTTAGAGTGACTGGAAGAAAAATTGTGGTAGGTTAAATAGCACGTTATTTTCATTGATTAAGGTACTTACTTGACCGTTCGGTGTTTGAAAATCCAAGCATACCAGCCGGTTTCGAAGGCACTTGAGGAGATGAGGAAAATCTGATATGAAGTAGAGCTGACGGTGCTCGTCTACTGGATGTGGTGCACTGCACTTGATCTCATTCAAGGAGGCCTTGACACCCATTAGCGTCCACATGCGTCTGTTCCAACTTGCACCGTCTGATTTGATGAAGTCCCCCTTCAGGCCTGCTTTTTCTGCTAAAATTATGGCTTCAAGCATGATCTTGGTCAAGGTACCTCCATTGACATTTCCTCTTGTTGCAAACGCTGCCAGAATTTGAGTCCATTTCCCAATGAACGGTACAAAAAGCAAAACCATTCCATGGTCACACGGTGTGTGTTTATCTTTAGGAGATGTAAAGTTACCTAGATCCACAAAACCATCTATGTGGCCGGCAGTTGTTACAGAAAGATGCTTAGAAAGGTGCATTTCATCTACAATAATTCCACCGTGGCATGCGTATTCCTCCATTGTGGCTGTCTTTTCACTCACCACATTGAAAATCTTTGGGGAGAAGCCAAACCCTGTTCTGTACGACTTCAAATACTTGCGCAATGTTGTTTTACTTGGCAGTGACAGAATATTTTCTTTCCTCAGGTGCTCATAAAGCTTGGCGCTCTTCATTTTCATTATAAGATATTCCAAAACCCATTCATTCGAATATCTCACGCCTTTTGCGCTTTTTCGTGACGCCGATTTAAACATGTGAAGTGTTGCTTCACGCTGTTTTGGAGGAAGGGCTTCTATCCTAGAGGTAAATTCCTCCTCGGTGATGGCTTTGTTTTTAGCTGACATTGCTTTCTGTTGATTTTTCAATGCAGTGGCGCTATTCTTCAAACGCTTGGTTTTTTGCCTCTGAAGCTTCAGGCGCTGGGCAAGGGCTCCTTTCTTAGGCACATGAGCTTTTTGGCACGACTTTCTGGTCAACAATAGCTTTCGATGCGACTTGCACTCTGGGCAAATAAGTCCTGTACACGAAAGAAACACAATTGTTTAAATACCCGGACAATAAATACATGCGGCGCTTGTAGATCAAAGTACTTGAACGCACTTACCATCGGACAAGACTTTCCCGGAGCACTTGGCGCTGAAGACGTACAGTCCGTTGGTGTATGTCGCTGCTTGCTGCTTCACCGTCAAAACGGGCAACATTTGCCTGAATTCGTTGTCCGACATTGCTCCCTTGCAAACACGCATTGCCATGGCGTCATCCAGTACAGCTGCAGCGTCGCCAACGGAGGCGATTGTTTTTTCTGAGCACAGAACACCTTGACAATAAATGGCAGCAGAAACTTCGTCCCCTGTCGGTTTTTTGAAAATGACAGCTCGCTCATGACAAATAACAAGCCTTCCTTGCTTCTTCAACGAAGACGTCGCGAAAATCAAACCGACACTATCATCTTCAATGCGGCACCACCTCGGCGATGGTGCTAGTGAACGTAGGGTCTGAAACTTGAAAGGCGAGGATTCTGCAGACTCAGGTTCTTCAAGCACCTCATGTTCGTTGTTAGTGCAGTCAGCGCTTCTGACGTCCTGGCGCGGCTTCTTTCTTCGAAGTGGAACCGAACATGCAGGTCTCTTCCTTTCCGTTCTCTGTTTCGGGGTTTTAACGGAGAGGTAGGCTGGGCACTGCGGCAACAGCGTAGGTATGGCATTGGGAGATAAAGACGGCTTGCCTCTAGGAATGCGCACTTCCACGCCATCGACCACATGAACGTAATCGCGCAATATGCAATGCGCTTCGAAATGATGATCACACACAGCTGATGATTCCGTCAGGCTCTTGTCTGCTCTTCTTAGGTTTCTCTCCCATTTACTTCGAAGTGAGTCATCTCTTGGTGCGGCGAACAGCGATGCTTTCGGCGCGCCCGGATAGCCGGTGCGGCAGCCTGGTGCAAAACAGTGGGAATCTGTTCTTCTTTTCGCCATGTCATCGCAAAATTCCTCGTCCCTGGTACAATATAGATCCCTCTCACTGCATTGACTACTTAACGCCAAGATACTGAAGATAACGTCAAGTTATCCGAGTAACATCGCGCGCACAAAACGAGCAAAACCACAACACTCACAGCCATGTGCCGCCAACTGCTGCCAACGAGCGTGCCGGAGGCTAGGAAAAGGCGCAGTGGCGCCCTCGCCGGCCGTCAGTGTCATCTCGCTTCACCCGAGCCGGCCGTAGCTGCCGCCGGTCGCACCACTATAAAGTGTTCTAGTTCACTATAGTTTTGACCCATCGTGATAACTTAGTGGCGATGCGCTTGTGGCTAGAGATTGTGGGTTCGGTCTCCCTGCCATGGTGGCCGCATTTTAATGGTGCTAAATGGGAGAACGCCCGTGCACTTACATTTGGAGGCGCCTTAAAAAACCCAAGGTAGTCAAAATACACTTCTAAGCACCCACTACAGTATGCATCATAATGAAATTGTAGTTTTGCCACATCTAACTGAGAATCATTTTAGTGATGCGGATCGCAAGACAATGTCTACAATCTAAAGCGACATCCAACGCTGTAACCGCACACTTCTACAACGCAGCACATTGGAGCGTCACTAAAATATGGTAAACCGTTGTGTTGACAACATATAAGCAAGAAACTAAGGCGCCGCCCTCACTGAGACCTTTCACATCACTGCGACCTTTCGCCTTCCATCACTCGGTGGACCGGCCGGCTGACTAGCAACTAATGTTTGATTCATTTGAACACCGCCTTTCTAAAGGCCCCAGAATTTCTCTTGGCATATCCTTATCACGTTGAAAAAGTGATCACAGCAACTATCTAACGAAAAAAAAGAACACTTCAGCATCAAAATAACAGAAACCCGATAACCAGTAATTCATACCTCCATAAAGATGTAGGAATAATGAACGAATACCAAGTCTTACAGAAGCTGGACAACTAATAATGAATAAAAAATAAATGCTACTAAAACCCAAGCCGTAGATTTTCGTTCCAAGGGTAAACAAGTCTTTCCAGAATAACTTTGCATATGGAAATTGAAATATACAAATATTGAAGTCAGGGAACGTACTTATTGTAGATTTATCCAGTATTTTGCAATAGAATGACCACCTCAAAAAGTCGCAGTTTCGCCCTAAAGGCGAAGCATCGTTCGCGATAGCAAATTATTGGACAGCTATACGAAGTAAGGATATTACTTTTATCGGCCGTACTTGTATGCATAAACCCACTTACTAAATTAACAAGCATGATGTAACGCGCGCACAAGAAGCATGAACACACGTCACTCGAACACCTCGGACTCTCTGTGAAAGCGCTGGAGTGAAGAAGCGCGGTGACTGCAGCGAGCGAATTTACCTTCGTGCTGCGTCACGCATCAACGCGAACTAATCCGCGGAAACAGCGCACAGTGGACTGTGTCTCCACTGCAAATGGCTTTGAAGATACAGCAGCCCGGGCGGGCGCGCTGTGGCCACTCGGGCCGCCCGAAGTGGGACGCGCCCCCCTTCCAACCCTCCCCCCGTAGCATTGCGCGTGACGGAAGACGCTGCACTTCCTTCCCACGTTCGTCCCTTGCGTGCGTGAGTGCCGCAATCGCCGGCTCACCTTCGCACGCTTTCACTCGCACATACAGCATACAGTGCGCGGCAACGTTCTTATCGCATGCAGCGATCCACATCGCCAAAGGCCACGGAGCAGGAAGGTAGAAGAGGACGACGAAGAAGGGAAGCCTGCTTAAGAATTCCACATCTTTAAATGGACCTGTGCTTCATATTTTACCGGATACAGCTTACGTCACTGCATCGAGATTCAGAACGTTTAGCCTACGAAATGACTTAATCAAATTATCGCTGATCCCATCTACAGACTTTCAGCATCTCGGTTTTGGCTGGAATAATCAGTGGTGTCCTTCTCGGCAGTTAGAAGTTACATTCTCCAAATTACGCTGTCGCATCCCGGAATTGAATTTCTATTTACACAGAGCTGGTCTGACGATGTCCCCTCTGTGCCAAAATTGTAAGGAAATTGAAACAATAGACCACTACTTTTTATCATGCCGACGTTATTCAAACCAGCGAACGAAATTACTCGAAGCTCCACTCTGCAAAATTGGATTAAGATTAAGTACACCAGTATTATTATCATTTGGGGCCTCCTCCCTCGGCTATTGTCACAGAGACGTTTGTTGCGCAGTCTTTCAATTTTTAACAGAAACAAGACGATTACCCTGTTAATTATAGTAACCTTATTCTACCTATCAGATCAGTATTCATTTCACTGAAATTTGTTTCTCCAAATTCGTTAGTAACATTGTATTTTTTCTGACCTTGATAATAACTATATTTTTCACCTTTCGGTTAGTCTGACTGCTCGTTGGCACAATACTCTAGGTATACAAAATTTTCTTTGTTTTTGATTGTGCCTTCTTTACTTTGCGTATCTCATTGTCAAAAAGAATTTTTTTTTTAGCTACCTACTGCCGCCCGATTCTTGGCCTATCCCCCTCAGTGGGTGCGAGCCATGGTGAAGGATCATCATCATCATCATCATCAATGCCACAATAAACAGATAGAGTCACTATGTCTACGTAGAAACTTTACATTGGCGCAGCCGAGGTCTGGAACCTGCAAATGAAGATCAAGTTCGACATCACGCGCCGTGAGGGGCGACCGGTCATCGTGGGCTTCCAACTGGATGGTGAGAGATACGTCGGGCTGCCGGAGGACACCACCGCTCCGTGTCTTCTGGAGACGATTTCCCATGTAACCGGAGCCTCTGTAGATGACCTCGTCACTCAAGGTAGTGTGACTGTCAGCATGAATCTCGATGATTTGGATGCTTGTTTAGGAAGAGCCCCACCGGCACGTGAAATGCAGACGCCAGCTAATTTCACTGATTCTAAGACAGAATGCACTATTCGCGCATTACAAGAAATGCAGATGATGCATATGGCACAGCAGCAGCAGCTGTTAGCACTTGTTATTTCAGCTGCTAATGTGAGAAGGAAGCGCGAAGAACTTTTTGTGAAACCAGACTTGTTTGATGGCACTTCATCAGGCATAGATTTCTACGAATTGGCTAGATTTCTACGAATATGCCTGTAACGAAAACTAATGGTCAACAGATGAAGACCGCATACGTAATATGAGACCTTTTCTCTGTGGGAACGCACGGAAGTGGTTTGACTTGCAAATAACATCGCATGCAAACACTTCTTGGACGGAATAGAGGAAAAGCTTCTCGAGTGCTTTTCAGATTAATCCTGTAGAGCTCTGGAATAGTGCTATTGTCTACAGGCAGAGAGGCACTAATATCAAAGAGTACGTTTTTGAAAAGTGGCGGTTGCTTCGTACTGGTGACCCGACATTGGCGGATTCTTCTGTCATCGCTCTTGTTGTACATGGTATGACAAGACATTATCAAAGACGGATTCAAATGAGGTCGCTTACTACTATGGACTAATTGCTACTAGCACTGGCATATGCTACATATCCTGAATACCGTGCACCTGATAAGGAGATGTCGGTCGGCAGAGGCGATTACCGTGACAAGAACACAGCCACATCATTGGGGGCAGAAAAGACTAGCACTGATTGTAACCAACACTGCAGCGTGACGCCCAATGTAGAGGCTCAGGACTTGGAGGAAGAGAAATGCACTGTTGAGGAAACGCTATTTCTCACGAAGACAGGCATTTTGAGTGTCCAGATGCTAGTGGATGGCCGCACTTTGTCACTCTAAATTCATACTGGTGCTTCTGTAAGTTTATTCAACGAGAGCCTAGTCGATGCTGACAACATTGTGCGTGGGAAGACAATTCGTGTCTGCGGCTACGATGGTTCTTGTCGAGAATATAATAGATGGACGTCAGCTTATCTGGAGTTTGAAGGTGAAAAATCAAAAGTTCAAGCATTGGTGGAGCCCAGAGTCAATTTTGATTTTATCTTATCAAGACCTGATATGAAACGCATGAAGAATAATATCCTCTGGAATGATTTGGTCACCATAGGAACAGGCTGTCATCAACTACATATCGCCCAAAATACTGATCGTAAACTGTCTTCCGCAGAAGATGTGCCTTTGAAGTTTTCAGAGCTTTTGTGCATTGGCTCATATCCAGAAGCCACAACAGCCCTTGAGGTGCCTTTCCTCTTACGCGACAGCACTATAGTCAAGAGAAAGCCATATAGCCTCAGCCACGAAAAAAAGGTATGGTTAAAGCAGGAGCTTCAGGGAATGCTGGAGGCGGGTATAATCAGGCATTATACTTCGTGTTTTGCCTCGCCTATTACGATTGTTCCAAAAGAAGATGGGGCATTTCGCCTCTGCACAGATTATAGACTAGTAAACAAGCAAACAGATCTCTTCCCATATCCAATGCCGAGAATTGATGAAATAATTGACGAGACTGGAGGATGCCAATGGTTTTTTGCCGCATTGACCTTTGTAAGGGATATTGGCAGGTACCACTAAGAGAGGATACCAAGAAATTTACAGCATTTGTTACCCCTTTCGACATATACGAGTACAATAGGCTGCCGTTTGGATGGAAAAACTCCGGATCATGGTTTCAAAAGATGATGAACGATGTGCTAAAGAACTTCATCGGAATATTCTGCACTGTGCATGTGGACGACATAATTGTATACTCGAAAACAAGGGAAGATCATGAAGAGCATCTGGGAAAGGTCTTCGAAGCCCTCAGCACTGCTAGACTGAAGATCAACATTAAAAAAAGTGAATTCTTCTGCAAGAAAGTGGTATTCCTTGGAAGAGTATTTGATGGATGAACCAAGGGCACTATAGAGCAGAGCGTTCAGCGCATCAAGAAGCTGGCCAAACCCTATGACATTCATTCTTTAAGAGTGTTCCTTGGGCTCGCAGGTCACTTCCGCGCGTTTATTAAAGACTATGCGAGAAAAACTAAATGTCTCACTGCACTGACACAAAAAGGCATGCCGTTGGTATGGTCCGAAGCATGTAAGAATAGCTATCTGGAACTTCTAGAAGCCATATCCTCCGATCCTGTGCTGACACTACCAGACTTTGACTTGCCGTTCGAGGTTTACACGGACGCATCTCACTACGCTGCTGGAGCCATTCTTTAACAAAGAGATGAAAACGAACAGCCTGGCCGGGAACTCAAGGTCATCGGATACTATTCTTGTACCTTCACGAAACCACAAGAAAACTACACGACAACGGAAAAGGAAGCACTAGCGGTGGTAATGGCCGTAAGATACTTCAGAAGCTACCTGGAAGGTAAACACTTCAAGCTCTTCACTGATAATCAGGCATTAACGTATCTCTTGGAGCTCGCACTGCCAAAGGGCAGAATAGCCCGCTGGGTGAGCGAGATTCAACAATTCAGCTTCGACATAACGCATAGGCCAGGCCAGAGGCATCAGGACGCTGATGCTTTATCCCGACTCCACGTACCGCAGGAGATTTCGAAAGGAAGTGTTAATTTGATGCAACTCTGGGAGGGTACGCAAGAGATGGAGCTGCGCAAGGAGACATTCTATGTTCCTGAAACAAAAGTGCCCATAGTGCTGAAGCAGTCCACAATCGGGAGGACATGACGGATTTTGGAAGACCTACCACAAGCTCACCAAGAGGTTTACGTGGAAAAACATGAAAGCAGATGTTGCCAATTACGTCAAAACGTGTCACGAGTGTCAGATGGTTAAATCAAAATACAAGCCTCGTGGGAACAGAATGGTACTGCCAGAATACTCAACGATCCCATTTGAAGTCATTCATCTTGATTTTGCTGAGCTCAAAAAAGAAAGGTGATGTCGTTAGAAGAACTCAAGCTTTTCTGGTCGCCGTGGATGAATGCACGCGCTTTGTTGCCGCCAAAGCTGGAAGAGAAGATGCGAACTGCGTCATATCTCTTCTCGAGCGGGACATCTTCAAGAACACTAAAGTAATTGTTGCGGACAATGGACCAGCGTTTCAGTGGCGTAGCCAGAAATTTTGTTCGGGGTGTGCTCACGTTCCAGCATGGCCTCCTCATTGAATTTGTCGAGGGATCAAATACATGAACAATAATGCATTGCCATTGCCAATGCCATTGTAATACAATGATGCTGCAAACGAATTACTGTAAGTAAAATATGTATTTTTTCGTAAAAGAATATATTCGTATGTCCAAAAAATTGTGGCAGAAATAATTGGTATCAATGTTTCCGCGTTTCACACGAAGTTTAGAGCTATATCAGTTCGAAACCAGCAAAGCCGTGCACGCAGCTGATATGAAAAACGTAAAGGCCACCGCTTCGCCGTTGAAGCGTATTGATGCGCTTGCAGTTCGGCTTTGTCACATTAGAAAATTGCCCGGTTACAGGCGCCTAACAAAACCATGCTCGGCTGTTCAGCCGTTGGCTGCTCAAATTCAAGCGTTAAAGGTAAACTCATGTAACTGCTGCCTTGCTGCATCCCTTGCTTAGTCAGCTGTGTACAAGCATCAGCATGGCTGCCGCTTCCAAAACTGAACCATCAGTGAACAAAAAGAAAATGAACGTACAGTGCCACTTATCAGGCGGCGATGAGCTGTGTAAGGGCCGACACGGAATGATTTCCCAAGATATTTCTTGCTCTAACATTGACTCAAACAACAATAACTATTTCAGTACTCGCATGCACATTATGAAACATGGTATTATGAAACATGGTTTTACGGCGCAAACTTAAACGGGACACAGCGAGATACATACATAATACTCGTAAACAACTAGCCCACCTTAGTTCCTTGAACACCGCTAGAGGTACTGCGCAACCGTAATATGTCGGCAATACGGCCCTTTCCCCATCTTGATCACAAAAAGGCGAAAACTTCTAACTACGTACCACTTGAAATGAACCTCGAATTTCGACCAAGAAATGCCATTGACAGCGCGTATTTTTCAAACATTTTCATCACTTCATTTTCTAATTATGCTAACTGCGCCATTACTTACGATATCGGTTGCAGCGACGATCACAGGGCAGTATTTAGCAGGCTACTATAGGCATCGCCTCAGCCCCCGATTTTCTAAGTAATGCTTCTGTACGCTTGATAAATTATCGGATAAAGATAGCTTTTTCATATTTCTGACTGACCCACAGGCAGAGCAGTAAGCAACCCAAGCAGCGGCAAATGTCGCAGACCTAAACCTGGCAAAAACAAAAAGGACTGCTGAAACGAGAACCAGAGTTCGTTTATGAATAAAAGCGTATTCTTGTCTTTCTTGGCTCGTCATCATCGCGCCCAGAGTGAACTGAAACCTTGAAATCAACTGCGTGAATGGTACGACATTGTTGGTCGACAAAGCGGACGGAAAGTTTCGCACGATTGACAGTTGAAACCTCGTAGAAAAACACGTGCGCCGGGCATGCCGCCGATGCCGCCGCACCGTCCATCGAACCGGAAGCTGCTAGCAGACGGCGCGCCCCACAATTCCCTGCGATTGCTCGTTTTACGGGTCACCTATTGTGATCATGATGCTAACTGTTAAAATAAAGGGCAAAACGTTCTGCGGTTTTAAAAGCTAATGAATGTATTCATACGTTTTCATAATTACCAGTTTATGGACCTGATGGAATATAGCTTTTTACTTGATTGATTGATTTTTTCTGCTTCGCTATCTAAATGACAAACTTCACTCGGCGGGGAAGTTTTGCGAAGCGGTCAATGACTTCAGACACGTTCATGCCGACGTCTCCGTGGGCGTATAGAAGCGCCAGCCTATCCATGCGTTCCTCAGACATTGTAGAGCGCAAGTAGTTCATTAGTAATCTCATGTTAAAAAATATTCGCTCTCCGCTGGCAGTGGTCAGTGGAAGGGTGACTAGAATCTGCAGCAGTCTGTACACAATTACATAGAACCTGCAGCCGGAATGAGAGAGGGCATCTATTACGGTGCTAAAACCTAAAAACACTCCTTCGATGTCGTTGGCATCCTTGTTTAGGTACCTTGCACAAACAGTAAGCTGTTCGATTCCAGTAATATCCGTCGTTTCGTCAGCAATTATGGAGAAGCAGCCTGCAGCGTTTACTTTTGCATCTAGACTTTCTTTGATGACTTCACCACAAATTTGTATAATTTGGTTTTGTACATCTGGGCTTAAATACGAGGCATTACTGGGGAAACTTTCCAATTGGTTCTTCAGATATGTATCTCCACAATCAGCTCGCATGCGAAGAAGCGCTCTGAAAATGCCAGTATTTTCAGCGGGGACATCGCTTAAATCCATAGGACCACTGTCCCTATGGCCACGGAGAGCCAGACCTTGTCGCCTGCAAAAAAGAACTGCTTCAATAATAGGCCGTTAACTTTCTTTTGTTTTCTCTTATTTTACTTTCCCTGCCCTGGTCCAGCTGATCGATCACATAGGGCGCGCTTGCTGAAAATGTTTGGAGAAAATTATGAGCTGCCAGCAGACAGTCACGGTGATATTTAGTATTTTCGTCTGTGTGGAAGATTGCGAGCGCGTGCCTCCATTTCTGGAATGGCTTGGACACGAGGGCTACAGTGCGCGCATGTTGGCCCAAGTTAATGAGAACTTTAAAGCGATAAAGTTCCAGAATTGAAAATTTAAAGCACGCCTTTGGAAATGTCGGTGCACCATTCGCGTCAAAAGATTATAAGAACTTTATTCCTATAAAGTTATGAAATTGAAATCCATGCGCTCCGTAGATTCCGCGGCCGCTGCGAGATGCCGCAACGCGCCCGCTCGCTATCCAAAAGCCTTTGAAAGTTTGTGCTCGGATGGGGCTCCTTGCGTTATCTAACTCTAGGTGCAAAGGCGTTGCCGCGACATCTATAGCCCTAGTTGGCAATGTTCGTGCCGAAATGTCTTTTCGAGCGTGAAAAAGACATTGTAGACAAAATCCAAAATGGTTACCGGCGCCGGTGGTTGTTTTGGTCGGCGGTGCATGCCTGCAAGAAAAAATTTAGGGGGGGGAGGGGCTGAAGCCCCATCAGCCCCCTCCTTGGCTACGCGCCTGCAGCGTTCAGAAGTGAGAAGTTGCGCAAATGGGCTAGTGAGAAAAACACTGCGATTCGCTACCCAGCGCCATATCATCCTGAGGCTAATTCTCTCGCCGAGCGCATGATCCGGCACCTCAAAATGTTTATCAAGCTATACCCAGAGTTTAAGGGAGGCCGCAATAAAATACTCATTATAAAATTAAGCCAAATGGCTGTTATTCTAAGTACCTCCGGTACCGGCTTATCTGCGATTCCGTGAGGTTATTGACATACACAACGCTCTTTAGTTCTTATCTGAACTACAGATATTCTGATTGGGGAACAATTCCAGCAACAAATTTAACACTATTTTTTAGAATACAGAAGTTACTGACACTGATTGACAACGCTAGTGTTCTCGCACCTATCAACCGACTATTTTACAATAAATGATGATGAGAGTGAACATACACAATCAATACAGGCTGTTACGAGAGTACTGTATTGAACGCTCAAACTTTCTCTCCATATAGATGACAAATCTTTGCCTAAAAGAAATGTCTATGTAACAAGAAAAACAAATTTTGAATGTTCATCATTTTTGTACTAAATATGACTTTCAAGTGCTTCAGTGTACTCTAGAAGATATTCTAAATCATTACAATAGCAAAGTAATGAATGTGTCATGTTTAGGTATAGCAGAATTCGTGGCTTTTCTTGTTGTATAGGCTATGTAGTAATATTGCACTGCAGCAGACTTGGCGGCTCCTTCGTGTAAAACTAAGTAATGTTTTATTTAAGTGTAGGATATTACAGTAGCATTCTATATATAACATACGTTTTCCAGTATTGCTTTTATGGTTTGATCATGATTTAAAGCAATGTGGAACTAAAAAAAACAGTGCTGTGATATTGTGAAGCATATATTGTGTGTATAAAAGACAGGTGTAGGATTACTTGGAGCCTTGTGATTGACTCTGGTTAAAAGCAGCGTTTGCTGAAAAAGCAAAAAAAAAAAAAAAAACACGGTATATGTAGAAACAACTTTTACGCTCACTGGCTTTAAAGTGGACAAAGCTTGGACAACCTTGGTCCTGCTTAAAGTGTTGCTTGAGTGAATGAGTTGATAAATCTCAAAATATTAGGCACTTAATCAAACGGAAGCCTCTATTTGACTTCAGTATTGCAGAATGTAAAAGCAATAAATTTTGATACAGAAGTGACGGAGAAGGCTTGCAGGTTCCGTGAAAGGCACCACGAAAATTTACAGAACGTTTTGTGTTCTAGTTTCTAGGTACCATGGCCGAAGTGGTGAGATACCTGTTACGTACCCCAGATACTCTACGCCATTATGCGAAGTATTTCTTAGAGCCTGCAATGAGTCTAAGTATGAGTACATCGACTATAATGGTGGAAAGCACATTGGTAAGTAGCCGGTGAGGTAAAGTAATATTGAATTGTATTGGCGTTTCTGCCGTTAAGAACGCTGTTGATATATTGAACATAGTTATTGATTTCTACGGTGGGAAAACGCTGAATAACTGTTTAAAAGTAGAGATAACAGCCCATTTTTACAGCGAATGACCTCCAGAATTGATTGATGGTATTACAGGCGATGCAATATCCACGGAAAAATGAATGAAAACTCGGAAACAAAATATAAACAGCAGTGGTGATGTTAATTGTCAGGGTATTCTGTAAGGGCCCACATAGTGGACATGTCCATTTCTTCTGGTGCTGAATTTCTGATTGGCTCGGCTGGGGTACGCGTTAGAAGGAGACAGGCACCCAAGCCAATCAGCACTTCAGCAGCAGACGAAATGGGCATGTCCACTAGGTGGACAATTACAGAATAGCCCCCACGTCTGTCATTGGCACCGTCATTAAACGTGATTGATTTTTTATTATTTTGTGGCATCACCTTGGTTACCTTCCGGCACCAGGGCATGCTACTGCTGAAGAATCTAAACTTGCTTGATGGATGAGACATACGGGGTTTCTTTGAGGGTAAAAATATCTAGATTGTGTTTAGTAGCAAGCATTGTTTGGCCCGTACAGTAGATAGGTTCCTATCTCACCTCATTTTTCCGGGCTTCTTCAAATTACGTTTCCGATGGTGCGGTTAATTGGTAGCCTCCCAGCACAACAGAGCGAAGCTTTACATATTAGTGCGACATTTTTTTCTTAATTGCGTGCTTTTTTATTGAATAGAAAGATATTGACTAATTTATGAGAGATTAGAACTGCTGGACAGTAGCTAGTCTATTCTAAAGTTCTCAATTATATGAGGCACACAAATGGCCCAAATTGTTAGAACCATTCTGGTGCACGTTATTGCTGACTGTGATCTTCAAGCATTATCTGAATAAGTTCTCAGGAAAACAAATTTAGTGAGGGAATGCTAACAGCTGCATTATTCATGGTGATGCACTTTCTTTAATGCTACATAGAGCCATGGGTATGCGAGCACCAAATGGTGCATCATTCACGCCAGCTACTGGTCAGAACCTTATGTCATAGTCATTCACTTGGCCAATTCTTTCTAGAAAGTATGTATAGGGCATCAAAAAAACTTTCTTTCCTGAATTCGAAGAGAGCGTGTTCAATGATGTCCGGCTAGCCACATATATGGCATGAGTTGGCGCCGGCAGAAAAAAATTTTACAGGACTGAACCCACGCATGCTCGGCGCATCTGCATACATAGTCTTGCATAACGGGGCTTCAAGGAACACATGTAATCTGTGAGCAATTGCCTCATCTTTAACGCTGCTAAATACTTGCACGAAAATCTGCTTTTCGAATGCTTGCCAGGCTCATACCACTTCTTTCCTTGTATTCTAAGAATTTGCTCAAAATTTAATTTGATGAATAAGTAAAGTCTGGTAGCACCGTAATTACCATTGCCGGCATTACCTTTCGTAAATAAGCGTAACTTACGTATTGCAAGAACAAGAATATGTTGAAGTTATGTTGCAAACAAATGGGACACGCCAACACCGCCATGTTGCACACGTTAGAAAAGGCGGCTCGGGCTATATTTAGCACCAGGATGTGCAGAGGAACGCCGCGAACAGGCGATGAAGCTTTTCAATGCTATTTATTGAACAGTGTAGCATTTCTACCACATGCCAGAATTTACTAATAACGAACATGTTATTAGTAAATTCGAGAAAACAAAAATTACCATTGCTATAGAGTTGTCATGTCTGCCGAGTCGTCATCCCTATGCACTGTCTATGCGCAGTCATGAACTAGGCTCCTTCGATTATTATATCCACTTCAAGCTTTACTTTCATTGCTAATACCTCCTCCTGCATGTAATTTGGTGATTTTATTTTAAATGCCACCGGTAATGATTTGTGTTATCTTCATATAAATTGAGATTGCAAGAATAATTGTTGTGTCTGTGCGGACCGCTGATAGTGGACAAAAATAGGCTTATCCTATGATGAGTTCTTTGACCGATACACCATTACTGGTTTACCAAATATGTTTCTTACCGGCGTCCGGAATGGCAGTAGGGCGCTGGTTGTTCATTACTGCTAATTCTATACTTAAGGTGCGACGCAAAACTTTCAAAGAAATGACATGAACAGTAATGTCTGCGATAATTTAGTGCATATTACAGAACCATCGGTGTTTATACTCGATATCCATATTCTCCCTCGTGGCTGCACAAAGCTCGAAGCACCGGAACGGGCAATATTTTCTAGAGCAGTTTTAAAGCACAGGTTTTCATGTCTCACAGATTCGATCGTGAGCACGGAAAACGCACTTCAGGAAAGCCAACTTACACAATGGAACTATCTGCACATGTGCGCACACAATAGAACAACGGCTGCGCATCTGCGCGCACAATAGTACAACGGCGCACGACATACCTACATACCTACACTTTACATTCGCAGTTGTACCGATATGAACAATGGGAACTGCAACGCCACGCAACCCAGACGAACTGCATATATCTGCATTGCATTACGCGCGTCACTCAATGCATTCCCGGCCGTCACCATGGGTAGGCCGCGGGTGCAGCGCACGGCAGAAGAGGCTGCCGTACTCGAACGTAAGCGGGAGCGCGATCGTGCCCGTAAGGCCGATCTCGGGTATCGGAAACGGCAGAGCCTCTGACCGTCTACCACAGCAATCGCAAGGCAATACTGTGCAAGTGTAGAGTCGTCCGTGAAAGTGTGAGTGTGCGTGTAATCAACGGCTACCTTATCTAAAATAAAAACTATGCAACTGAACAAAATGTCTCTTCATTCAACTTCAACATTAAAAAAAAATCCTAAACAAGCAATCAAATCACATACGCGTCGCATCGGGTCGCTCAGCATTTCTTGGTTTCGTTCCATGGTCGTTAGCATTAGATTTTGACTTTGATGCAATTTGCATGGGAGAAAGCGAATTCGCGTTCAAGCATTTTTCTTTAAGAAAGGGGCTGTAATTTTTTTACGCAACATTGTGCAAAAATTGTAAAACCGGAATATCATATGGTAGGCAATTTCAGCCTAAGTGTTACCTATAACCATGCTATGAACCCACAGGTTACTCTCGGGTGCAGTCCAACACAAACTATGGAGTACGAATGGAGGCCAGCACATGCTTTCTGGGCGAGGAAGTGAGAAAACGCTCCAATCTTCACATATTGACGAAAACAATGGTCACCAGGGTGAGTTAGACGACTTTAGGAAAAGAAATATGCTCTTTTACAACCATGACTGTGGCAGCTTTCTCAGCTGGGAAGTAGCACTGGCTTCACAATACTGTGTTGCATCGCCAGCTTGCTTTATTTTGATTACAGTTTGCCTGCGTTCTCTTTAATATACATCTTGGAAATTCATCAGAATGCACAATCACTTCACCTAATTAGGTAACTAACATAAAATAATTATTTTTTGCTAAGAAAAACCTGAAGGCCCTTCTGGGCTTTTACTTAAAAAAGTGTGTATTCTGGCGCCATTCTGAAGTTTAGCTCTGTTGTATGGCCAGGAATAACATAGAGGCCCAATGGTGCGCTAGTGCCTTCTCGCGCACATCACGTGTCGAAATCCATGCCTGACTACAAAGGTCAAATGACATGTTTCTGAGAAGGTCGTCGCAGTGGATCTTAGTGCAGTACTGCGAAGCTGGAGCACCTACAAGACAACGTCCACGCTTATTTTTATTAAACAATGGGCGTTTTAAATGCAGGTATATGGAGTGACTATTTATGCGTAGTATGCTAGTGAGGATAATCGAAGAGAGAAAGTATATATAAAAGAGAATTCTCATATTCACTAAATGTTGAAATTCCACCATTTCACGGTTTTAATAGAAAACGTAGTCGTTTATTGCAATGAAACGTGGTCAGTGTTTGAGAAACGTTACGTTCATTTAGGGACAGAACCGGACAAAAGCGTCGTGAATTTTCTGGGCTGCATTAATTATCCAGTGAAATTACTGTGCATGCAAAACAAGCAGCTCCCCAAAATTAAGGTTTTTCGGCTAGCACGCTTCGCAACTGAATGAAGAAGAACCGTAAAAGGAACTGTACTCTGCTTTCTACGTGAATTCATGGCAAATTGTGTAATCTTGATGTATTATACAAAATTTCAACCATGGCCGAACAACTGTAGAGCCATTTGTCCTTTCACATATTTTAGCAACACATAAAGTAGCATGTTCGAGTGAGTTGAAGCATGCCATCTCACAAGCCAGTGCGCAAGGTACTTGAGAACATAGTTTGACTCACTATTCCCAATGATAATCTCGTTCCATTTGTCTAGGCGCTAAACTTCGTCTTCGCCAACCCCTCTGCAACGCATCCAGAACATTTATTCTAGGTTATGAGTTTACAGTTGAACACAGGAAATTAAGCGCGCGCTGTTCTTGCCATGTTATGTGATGTACACAGCGACTTGAATATCGACACCTTTTTGAATGTTGTAAAATTCTTTCTGTTTTGAAGAAGACAAGAGTTTATGACAAATTATTATGGGGATATAAAGAGAGACAGAGAGATAAAAGAAAAGCAAAAATAGGGTGATCAACCAGAGGACATCTCCACTGGCTATCCTTCCTGGAGGAAAGGAAAAAAGTTGTGAAGAATTGAAAGCAAACAGAAAGCAAGAAAACGAAGGGAAAAAATCACCGACAAATACGATACTCCCTAACGCGAGATTTCAGCGCAGCTCTGTACGTGTTTTCATTTCACGGTATATTAGGTAGCGCGAACAATCTGTCTCGTGCGGCACGTTGCAAAGGGAGCGAAGTTTGGCACGACTGCCTCGCCAATCGGCAGATCGCGAGGGGCAGTGCGTGTGTGACACGTGTACGCGATTCACAGCAGTAGAGCAGTGCACGGGCCGATCTTTCAAGCCCGGGCCCGGCCCGGGCCCGATTTTACGTCGGGCTGCCCGCCCGAGCCCGACCAAAAGTTTTGTGGTGAGACCCGGGCCCGGCCCGGGCCCGGAAATAATCTACTTTACCCGCCCGGCCCGGCCCGCCACCCATTCACCTTAGGCCGGAGCCCGGCCCGAGCCCGGCTCGAAACCGTCCTGAACCCCGCCCGAGACCGAAAAAGACCACCGACTCTCATTAAAAATGTGAAATAAAGAAGAAAATGAAAGGAAGTTATTCTTAAGGCATAAATACATGTCATATACAATTATGAACACCATTTGAGCGGTCTGAACGCAAATAACAGCGCGCGAAATAGTACGAATGACCGTGGCGAGCAGTATCGCCAGCAGTTTCTAACGGAGCGACTTTGATGCGGCCCAATCCACTTCTTGTCTTGTCTTGTTTCCTAAACTTTGGCGCATATCCACTACGGGGGATTGACCAAGAAGCAGGCGGTTTCAATTATGTTTATAAGAAATGTAACAAAAACTTGATCTTAATTTGAGATTTAATCTATCTCCATGCCGCCACAGTATTTTTCTACATCGGGCGCCTCACTGCAAAGCATGCGCCGCCCCAGCTGCTCGTCCCACTCAACCGTATTCTAGTACACTATAGCCGAAGCGCAGCCACGACAGGTCGTGAGCGCAGCGCATGGGTTGAGTAAATGGAGAAAGAAAGCTTATCGTTCGTGCATGGTGCAGCGTAATGCGCTGCTGCTAGACGGTCAGTTGAGAACATGCGTTCTTCTTATTCTTTCTGAGGTTTTACTTTACTTAGAACTTGCGTGCAATCATTAGTGGATGCAGTGCAATATTTCAGCCGTGAGACGAATTATCTTACCCGTCATCGTTTTACTAATTCGCCTTTGAAGAGTCAAGAAGTTGCGAACGCGCCTACACCGCGCTGAAAGCATTTATTGCATTATTTAGGTAAGGAAAACAATGGAATCTTTTGGTTTGACGCGACTTCGGTATTTCTGGATTTTTACATTCTGTTTAAACAGCGCAAAATACGACGGAAGAAGAAAAGGGAAGTACACAGGAGTAGCACTGCTAGCTTCCAGCTGCGCCGGGGCAACAGGTTTTTCAGAGTCGATACGCGCGAGGATACCTCGCTGCACGTAACATGCACACCACCAGAAAGTCCGAGCCCGGCCCGGGCCCGCGTCGAAATACCCAAGCCCGGCCCGGCCCCAGGTCAAAAAGCCCATGCCGTGCCCGAGCCCGGCCCGAGCCCGTGAAAAAAAAAAACACCGCATATCCACGGGGTGAATGAAGATGAGTGGGCGATGCTCCGGAGGGAATCATCGGTAAACCGTGAATCTTCCGTGTAATTCGCCCAGTCTCGCCGCACTAAATCGAACGATTGACTTCCACCAATGACATGCGCCATATGTGACGTCATTCCTGTTTTATAACGGCGCCCTTCATTATAATTGCACCACCTCCCGCTTAAGGGGACGCTAGCACAAACGCGTTAGAAACGTGCAGTACTCTCTAGTAAGGGGGAGAGGCCACAGCGTCTTACGCAGCCGTTTACGCATGCCGGAACGTGCACCGCGTTTGCCGACGCCATCACATGACTGCTGAGAGAGTATAACACCCATATTCATAAACGCTCCTCGACTTGAACTTGACTTGCCACCGCCTTCAACGCGTTTCGAACGCGCTGCCTAAGGCGGTGGCAAGTCAAGTTCAAGTCGAGGAGCGTTTATGAATACGGGGGTAAGGCGGAGAGGCCACAGCGTCTTACACCAGCTTCTTACACGGGCCGTAACGTGCTAGCACAAACGCGTTAAAAACGCGCAGTCTTTCGTTAATGTTGGGTATTTATTGTCATCGTGGTGCGTGTGTCCATGTGCGCTTCGTGGCGTAGTGGTTAGCGCCGCGCGTTCGGAAGCGAGGGGTCCCTGGTTCGATTCCGCGCTACGGACACAACTTTCGGAATTTTAGGGGCGAAGCTCCTTATAGCGGCACCCGTTCGTCCCCGTCGTAGTAGGTAGCCACGTCTAGTTTTATGAATTGATCA